>NC_141873.1:479511420-479662935 GCF_056163025.1 Triticum urartu | reverse complement strand
GGCAAGTAAAAGTGGTATTTTCCTGATCCTCTTTCAACACAAGTATTTGAGAGAAACCAGAATAACCATCTAGAAAGCAAAAATGTGTATGTTTGGATAATCTTTCTAGCATTTGATCAATAAAAGGTAAAGGGTAATGATCCTTTCTAGTAGCTTTATTTAATTTGCGGAAGTCAATTACCATTCTATAACCTGTAATAATTCTTTGTGGGATCAATTCATCTTTATCATTAGGGACAACAGTAATACCTCCCTTCTTAGGGACACAATGGATAGGACTTACCCACTGACTATCAGCAACAGGATAAATTATACCTGCCTCCAGAAGCTTTAGTATTTCATCTCTTACCACTTCTTTCATTGTCGGTGTACAAAAGTAGGGGCTCTCCATTTGACCCCTTTACTTGTGCACGGGTAGTCAGAGCCACATGCCGCGGCCACACTTAGCAAGGCAGAGGAGGGAAGCTAGAGAGAAGCCGAAGCATGAGACGACCAAGGTGACGCCAAGACCGAAAGCACAGGAGGGCAAGAGGGCAAGGTGGACTCCCTCGGCAAGATCCTTGCCGAGGCAGGCCCCCGCAGCCTTGGCAAGAGCCTTGCCGGGGCAACTTGCCCGATGCCAGCGGAGTGAACCACCCTTGAGCCCACCGGCTCCAACCCAACCAACTGCATTGGAACCAAGGCTCGGGAGGCGCCTTTGTGGCGGCATTCAAATCTTCGTCAAGCTCATAAATATGTGAGTTCGGATGAGGACTAGAAGACGGCGACCCTCGGCAGGATCCTAGCCGAGGAAATCCACAAGACCCCCGGCAAGATCCTTGCTGGGGATGACACCAACGCCACGACAAGACCCTTGCCGAGCTCCCGACAAGACCCTTGCCGAGGGCGTCAGCAGGACCACTGCCAGGCCCGCACCAGCCAAGACTCCGTCGTCGTTTGCATGCAGCTGCCAGCCCAACCAGCTGGGCAGGCACCTGTGTGGCAACATGCAGCTTCCAGGCCAAATCAGTAAGCACGTGTGTGGCGGCATGCAAATCTTCATGAAGGCCCTACCTCTGTGCCACCTCAGCTGCCTGCCTGCCTACATGGTGCTGCATGCATCGCCAGCCCGGACGCGTGTCGAAGCGAGGCGGAGCGGCGACGGACGGGACGGCCTCGTTCCCGTCCCCGATAAAGCTGATGAACACCTACGTAGCACATTTAATGCACTTTGTCCCGTAATGTCGTGCGATAAGCTCGCGCACTGTAGGCCTCTCCACCTCCTGTGTGCCACTGTGGCAGCCCCTTTTTCCTATAAAAGGAGGCCCAAGGCGACCAGGAGAGGGATTCGGCTTTTTGGAACGGGACAGCCACTGTAGCTAGTTCAGAAAGCTCAAGAACACTCAATACATCCACCAAAGCAGGACTAGGGTTTTACGCATCCTCGCGGCCCAAACCTGGGTAAACGATCCATGTGCTTGCTCCTAAACTTGTTCTTCTCACGACCCCGCGCCCGCCGACTATAGAAGGGATCCCAGTGACCCCATAGGTGTCGTTCTCACCGACATCTTTGGCGCGCCAGGTAGGGGGGGCGCAGTTGTGAGAATCTGGTCTAGCGGTCGGCTTAGCAGTTCCTCGTGGCCATGGCTTCCGGAGAAGAAGACAGCCAAGGGAACGACGCCGCCTGCAAGCGCGAAGGACGCCGGTGCAGCGACAGGAAAGCTAAGTCATACGAAACCTTAAGCAATTTACTTTTTATATATGAGGTTATTGTCCTCGAAGGTCCTGCCCTATGTATGAAAGCCTGCACGCAAAGGGGCCCTTCCGCAATTGGCAATGCCCTTGTTCTGTTTCGAGTCCGCTCGACAGCTCAAGCGACCGCGTCGAGAGTGGCAGGGTAGCCTTCCGCAATTGGCAACGCTCTCGATTCTGACTCGAGTCAAGCTCGACAGTTCGAGCGGCCGCGCTGAGAACAGTAAGGTGGTTCGCTCGGCAGCAAGCACACATGGCAGGCCATTGGGGATCCGTCCTCAAGGTGCCGCCCTGGGTTTACGGCCGACAAGCCTACCCGTTTAACATAGGGTAAACATACAAAGGGAAGATCGAACAGGGAGATAACATGCATCGTACCAAAAGTGATGCAGAGTTGTATTACATCAATTGTTGCTGCGGTTCTGACTAAGGATAAAAACTGTCTTGGTCATGAACCCGCCGCGACAGTGGGAGATGGGGTGCCTAATCTTGGCGCTGGCCCTCCACCCTCTCGATTTCACCGATGCGGCTGATGATGGGCTTGATACGCTCCTTGAGCGCCGCGAGGTCCACACCCGTCGGCAAGCTGTCTAGCGCGGTGTCGAAGTCGAGGTTGGGGTTCCAGTACGCCATCTTGGTGAGAACCTTGGTCATGGCACCCCGGCAAAGCCTCTGGGCCTCATTGACCAGTGAGGCCACCCGGTTGGCACGAAGCCGCTCCAAAGCACTGACGACCCTCTCAAAGAACATGGTCAGGCTGCAGTTGGCGCTCAAGTTCGGCTCCAGGGCGTACCTCACATTCGGTATCCCCATGGTAGCCAGCTGTGTGGTGGCCTTGTCGGCAATGACGGCGAGGCGATTGAGCCAGCGGTTCTCGCCCTCCACGTTCTCCTTGTGGGCGAGGGCATCGTCCTTCCGCAACTGCTTCTCGGTCTCCAGGTTCTTGGTCAGGGTCTCCTCCCGGGCCTTGCTCTCCGACAACATCCCCTCGAGACCCTCCAGCTTCAGCCTGAGGTCTTTGATGGAGTTGTTGGCCTTAAAGAGCTCCCCAACCCTACTGAGGACCGCGCCCTGCGCCTCTGTCAAAACGTTGTTGAGCGTGTCCTTCTCCTTGGACAGTGCCAGGACCTGGTTTTTCAGCCCGTCCCACTCCACCTCCAGCTACTTCATCTTGTCGGCGTGAGCCTGGGCCTAGGCATTGAGTGTCTCCCTGTGCCTCTGCTCCATCCCCTGGGTCCGCTCCACGACAAGCTTCTCCACCTCCTCATCCTTGCTGCGGAGCGTTGCGGCAAGCTTCTCCTCACGTGCGGCAAGGTCCTCCTCCTGGGAGTTCAGCGCGGCCTGGTGCTGGGCTCGAGCGGCCTCGGCTGCGGCGGCCAAGCTCTCCGCCGTCTCCTGGGCCTTCTCAATGTCGGCCTGCTTCATGGTGAGCTCCACTTCATGCTTGGACAGCTCGCACTGGGCGACCTTCAGGTCCTCACAAGCTTGGCGGAACCAAGTCTGCGTCTCGGCGATGCGTACCTTGAGGTCCGCCTCCGCCTTCTCTACCATTGCCGCCCTGGACTTGGCCTTGTCCAGGCGGGCGCGGTGGAGCGCCTGGAGCTTCCGGAAGTTGGCATCCATGGCTTGGAGAAGCCGCTCCTCCTGAGAACCATCACCACCGGCGCTCGTCTCATCAACAACCTCGAGCCCGGCGGCGACAAGCACCCCTTCGTCGAACACCTCTCCCTCGATTGGCGCCCTGGAGATCGACGACCCTGGGCGGTGGACGAAGAGGTCGTCACTCACCCTCAGGTACCTGCCGGAGCCAGAGGCAGTAGAGGAGGAAGGCTAGTCATCAGCCCCCTCCTCCCAGGCAACGGGCTCGCTGGCCTCCCCGGCAGGTCCCTTGTCGGCCTCCTCGTCGGTAGCCTTGCCGGGCTCCCCGGCAGGCCCCTTGGCGGCGTCCTCAGCAGCGCCCTTGGCGGCCTCTTCGACGGCGGTCTTCTCAGCCTCCGCCATGGTGTTCTTGGCGACATCCTCGATGATGGTGTCCAGGTCCTCTTGGTCCGCCAGGAGAGGATCTAGGTATCGGAAGGGGGGTGAAGTGAAGCCAAGACCAGGATTCAAGAAGAACAAAAGAGAAGGGATGGAAGGCAAGTGGCTTACCCGTGCCGGGCTGGGAAACAGAGCCCCCCCTCTCCGCCAGCATCAGGCACCAAGGTGCGGCCGGCAGTGCCCAAGCTTGCCTCCTCCTCCTCCGTGTGCATGGGCTCGGTGCTTGGCGCCCTTGCCGGGGACGCCCCTCGTGGCGGCGTGGTTGACGGAGGCGGCGTGTTGGCGGTAGCCCTCAGTGGCTCCTCCTGCTGCTATCCTCCTCATGCGATCGCGGCAAGGTCAGCACCAAGGATCATGCCCTTGGGACACATTGACGGGGAGTGAGTGGCGAACTTACGCTGGGGGCTGCGCCGGGGGCTGCTGTCCGGACTGCTCACCACCACCAGTGGCGCCTTAGAGGTGCCCGCCGGGGGCTGGCCGCCCGCCGAGGACCTGGCCCTCTTCACCCTCTGGGCCAGTGTCTCCATATCCTTGCCAAGACGAAAACAAGTCAAGATAAGAAGCACAGTCAGTGGAGCTGAAGATGACGAAAGGAAACGGCACTTACTCGTCCTCCACCTCCTCTTTTGCTGCCTTCCTCTTCCTCCTTGGGCTGAGAGACCCGAGGTCAAAGAAGACCTCCGTGTCGTCGCCTGCGGGAGGAGGGGAAGCAGGTGGAGCAGGGGAAGCAGGCAGAGTTGGGGGATGATTGGACGAAGAAGAAGCACATGCTTTCTTCTTCGCCACCGTGGCCATCACCAACTTCTTCGCCGCTGTGGCCCTCGCTTAGCGCGCGAGCGTCTCCTGGGTTTGCCGGGGTTGCATGGCCCTGTCGGGCCGAACCGGCTCGCCGGAGGTGGCCCGTCGCAAGACTCGCCCTTTCCCCGCGGCTGGGGGCTCGACAGCTTCAGCCTCCTCCTCGAACGGCTTGTCGTCGTCTCCAATAAGGGGAGCCCCGGTGCCGGCGTTGCTGGACTCCCCGGCAGACTCCGCCCATTGGGCGAGCTCCTACTCCTCTGCGGCCGCCGCAGCTTTGTCCTCCACGCCACCGGCGCTGCTGGCCTCCCTAGCGAGCTCCGCCTCCGCCGCCCTGGCGGTGATGTAGTCCAGCTCCGCCTGGGTGGTGTCCTGGACGAGCCACGGTTCCTCGCGGATGTACTTCTCCTCTAGGGTGTCAAAAAACTCCTGCACCTGCTCCTCTGGCGGCGTGACCCAGTTTCGGATGGGGTAGTGTGTGTTACAGTCCGACATCATGGCGATGATGTCGGTCTGGCGCGAGTTGTCGCTCAGCGGGACCACCCCCGCCGGCAACCCAAACAAGGGCCCCTTGACAACCTTGCTGGCCTTCGCAGCCTTTCCGGACCTCTCAGCCCTGCCTTCTCTGTCCACATCGAGCTAGAAGAGCCACTGGTAGAAGTGGGCGTGCGCCAACATGGTGAAATTGTGGTCAAGGCCGGGGCGGAGTCGCATGATGTCCGCCGCGTTCGTGAAGAGCCAGGCCGGCCTCCCCTTGTTATGCAGCGGAGCGATTCAGCGGCGGATGAAATCCGCCCCGATCATCTCAAGGGTGAGCCCGGCCTCGGTGAGGCGAAGAATCCTAGTCGACGGTGAGCTTTGCGTTGTCGGGATCGACACTGCTCAAATCGTTGCCGCGAACCGGCGGTGCCTGGCGAGCCCGGCAGAACTCTTGTGGATCCTCCTCTTCAATCCAGCACCACCGGCCCCGCCACTCCTCCCACCTCTCCTTCTGAGCGCCCTCTGGATATGTCCCCTTGGACCTCGGGATCCAGGCGACACAACCGGAGATGGCGCCTCCCTTCTGGATCCGAGGGAAGAAGTAGTGGTGGAAGAGCATAGTGTTGGGGTGCACGCCGGTGAAGCCCTCACAGAGATGGGCGAAGAGAGCCATGCACGCCACGGCGTTTGGGGTAAAATCCAGGAGGTGGAAGTCGAAGGTATGCATGATGTCATTGAAGAAATCGGAGAAGGGGGGGCAAAGGCCGCAGGAGAAGTAATCAACGAAGAACGGATACTGATTCGAGGCGGCTTTGCCGCAGTTGGCGGGGATGACGCGTGTGGCAGGATGCCCCATCGTCTCTCCCCCCATATTGACCCCCCCACAGTGGCCTAAAGTTGTCCCGAAGGTGGGCTGCGTCGACCGTCGAAGGAAAGTAGGCGAGCTTCGTCCGCCGCGCCTCCAACCCCTTCTCCGGCGGCTCGGCCCCTCCGGCATTCTTGGCCACTCCCTTGCCCTTGCCAGTCTTGGGCGCCATGGTTGTTGGGGTATGGGGTCCCGGCAAACCCTTAAGGTTCGAACACTGGGGTGCGCGCGAATTCTGTCCCTCCAACCGATCTACGCTCTAGCTCGCTAGGATCTTGCGGACGAACTCGACGAACTCACAACACAGAAGGACACGGGGTTTATACTGGTTCGGGCCACCGTTATGATGTAATACCCTACTCCAGTGTGGTGGTGGTGGATTGCCTCTTGGGCTGATGATGAACAATACAAAAGAAGAACAGCCTCCCGAGGTTGAGGCGTTCTTGAGCTCGGTGAGCTTGTGTGTGGGGGGGTGGTCTCTCTCAAGCTAAGATCTGATCGTCCCCTCCACTTTGGTGGCTAGTCCTATTTATAGAGGCCCTGGTCCTCTTCCCAAATGTCGAGCGGGAAGGGAGCCAACAATGACGGGCTAATTTGAAGGGGGGCAGCTAGTACAAGCTATCCTGATAAAAGTAGTCTTCGCCTGCACAAAGTTCTGGTGGTGGCGCTGCTCTAGGCTCCATGGTGACCTCCGTCTTGCAGTCCATGGTCTTGGTCTTGTTGCACCGAAATGGCAACCTATGCCTGAGGCCTCGGTACTCCACGGCTGCGCTTGCCCCCTTTGCACCAAAGAGGAAACAAGGACGATGTGCGCGCTGGCGCCCGCTTGGCGCCCGCCTGCTGTCGATCGTCACGGCTCACGTCACGAGAACCTCGTGAGGCTCGCCTTGCCTTGATATCTCCGCTCCTCGTGAGCCTGCCTAGCTAGGCCACTCCAGAGGAGGTCCTGCGTTGTCCGTCTCACGAGGCTTGGCCCCTCGCAACGGTCTTGGGTGCTTTGTTGGTGAAGATGGGCCGTACGGCCTGCTGGCTCAGCCACGCCGCGGGCCGCAGGCAGGCAAGTCTGGGGACCCCCGTTCCTAGAACGCCGACAATGGCGGCTGCGAGCGGTGGAAGGGAAAGGCAGCGAAAGTGCAGCGGCGGCGAGCAGGGGCTTGTGGAAGAAGGAAGGAACGGTGGCTCTGAGATTTGAGAAGACACAGAGGGTAAATGACCAGCGTGCCCGCAGCCATTTCCTTTTTTACGGGGAAGGCGTGGGCCACCTCTTTACCATGATGTGACGCATGCGTGCGGGAACTTCCCCACGCATGACCCCCACGTCACGCACGACCCTCCACGTCACACGTTCAACGCGGGTCATGGGGAAGCACAGCGGATGGGAAGTTACTATGGTAAAAACCGCCCCACCTGCCCGCGCACCGTTCTGGGCCTAGCCCAAAAACGCGTCATGCTTATGTATGGCTCAGGCCCGGGGGCTCCTGTCGGTGTACAAAACTACGGGCTCTCCTTTTGACCCCTTTACTTGTGCGCGGGCAGTCAGAGCCACGCGCCGCGGCCACACTTAGCAGGGCAGAGGAGGGAAGCCGGAGAGAAGCCGAAGCACGAGACGACCAAGGCGACGCCAAGACCGGAAGCACAGGAGGGCAAGAGGGCGAGGTGGAGTCCCTCGGCAAGATCCTTGCCTAGGCGGCCCCCTGCAGCCCCGGCAAGACCCTTGCCGGGGCAACTTGCCCGATGCCAGCGGAGTGAACCACCCTTGAGCCCACCGGCTCCAACCCAACCAACTGCGTTGGAACCAAGGATCGGGAGGCGCCTATGTGGTGGCATGCAAATCTTTGTAAAGCTCATAAATATGTGAGTTCAGATGAGGACTAGAACACGGCGACCCTCGGTAGGATCCTAGGCGAGGAAATCCACAAGACCCACGGCAAGATCCTTGTCGGGGATGACAGCAACGCCACGAAAAGACCCTTGCCGAGCCCCCGGCAAGACCCTTGCCGAGGGCGTCAGCAGGGCCACTGCCAAGCCCGCACCAGCCAAGACTCCGCCACCGTGCGCATGCAGCTGCCAGTCGAACCAGTTGGGCAGGCACCTGCGTGGCAACATGCAGCTTCCAGGCCAAATCAGCAAGCACCTGTGTGGCGGCATGCAGATCTTCATGAAGGCCCTACCGCTGCGCCACCTCAGCTACCTGCTTGCCTACATGGTGCTACATGCATCGCCAGCCCGGGCGCGTGTCGAAGCGAGGCGGAGCGGCGACGGACAGGACGGGCCTCGTTCTCGTCCCCGATAAAGCTAATGGGCACCTACGTAGCGCATTTAATGCGCTTTGTCCCGTATTGTCGTGCGATAAGCTCGCGCACTGTAGGCCTTTCCACCTCCTGTGTGCCACTGTGGCAGCCCCTTTTTCCTATAAAAGGAGGCCCGAGGCGACCAGGAGAGGGATTCGGCTTTTTGGAACGGGACAGCCACCGTAGCTAGTTCAGAAAGCTCAAGAACACTCAATACATCCACCAAAGCAGGACTAGGGTTTTACGCATCCTCGCGGCCTGAACCTGGGTAAACGATCCGTGTGCTTGCTCCTAAACCTGCTCTTCTCACGACCCCGCGCCCGCCGGCCGTAGAAGGGATCCCAGTGATCCCATAGGTGCCGTTCTCGCCGACATTCATCTTAGGATTTAACCGTCGTTGGTGATCAACAACCGGTTTAGCATCTTTCTCCAATTTTATTTTGTGCTAGCAAAGAGTGGGACTAATGCCCTTAAGATCATCAAGAGTATGTCCAATAGCAGCACAGTGCTTCTTCAGAGTTTTCAATAATCTCTCTTCTTCCTGCTCTGAAAGGTTAGCACTAATAATAACATGATATATCTTCTTTTCATCAAGATAAGCATATTTAAGAGTATCAGGTAATGGTTTAAGCTCAAACACAGGATCACCCTTGGGTGGAGGAGGATCCCCTAGAATTTCAACAGGCAAGTTGTGTTTCAAAATAGGTCCTTGTTTAAAGAATCTTCATCTATTTCCCTTCTTTCATTCATAAACATATCATTTTCATGGTCTAGAAAATATTGTTCTAAAGGATCATTAGGAGTCACGGCAATAGAAGCAAGACCAATAATTTCATTTTTACTAGGAAATTCTTTATCATGGGGTTGTCTACGAAATTTAGCAAAATTAAAACATGAGACATATCCCCTAAACCAATAGTAACAATATCCTTTTTGCAGTCTATCTTAGCATTAACAGTATTCAAGAGAAAGGTCTACCAAATATAATGGGACAAAAGTCATCTTGTGGGGAAACAAGAACAAGAAAATCAATAGGATATTTAACTTTCCCACACAAGACTTCAACATCTCTAACAATCCCAACTAGTGAAATAGTTTCTCTATTGGCAAGCTTAATTGTAACATCAATACCTTCTATCTCAGCAGGTGCAATATCATGCATAATTTCTTCGTATAAAGAATGAGGTATTGCACTCGCACTAGCACCCATGTCACATAAGCCATGATAGCAATGATCTCCTATTTTAACAGAAACAACAGGCATGCCTACAACAGGTCTATGTTTATTTTTAGTATCGGGTCTAGCAATTCTAGCAGCTTCATCACAGAAGTAAATAACATGCCCATCAATATTATCGACCAAGAGATCTTTAACCATAGCAATACTAGGTTCAACTTTAATTTGCTCAGGGGGTGTAGGTGTTCTAGCATTACTCTTACAAACCACAGTTGAAGCTTTAGCATGATCCTTTATATTAATAGGGAAAGGTGGTTTCTCAATATAAGCGGTAGGAACAATAAGATGAACATTATAAGTGATAGTCTTTTCTTCAACTTTAATAGGTTCAACTACTTTTACTTCAATGGGAGGGTGATATTTAAACCACTTCTCCTTAGGGAGATCAACATGAGTAGCAAATGATTCACAGAAAGAAGCTACTATCTCAGAGTCAAGTCCATATTTAGTGCTAAATTCACGAAAATCATCGGTATCCATAAAAGATTTAACACAATCAAACTTAGGTGTTATACCTGACTCCTTACCTTCCTCGAGTTCCTAATATTTAGAGTTGCGTTTAATTCTTTCCAATAAATCCCATCTGAATTCAATAGTCTTCATCATTAAAGAACCAGTACAAGAAGTATCGACCATGGAGCGATTATTGAGAGAAAGCCGAGCATAAATTTTTTGAATAATAATTTATCTCTAGAGCTCATGATTGGGGCATGAATATAACATTGACTTCAGCCTCCCCCAAGCTTGAGCGATAATTTCTCCTTCACGAGGCCAAACATTATATATAATTATGATCACGATGAACCAGATGCATAGGATAAAACTTCTAATGAAATTCCAATTTCAATCGGTTGTAGTTCCATAATCCAATATCATCACATAGCCTAAACCATGTCAATGCCTTTCCCTTCAAAGATAAAGGGAATACCTTCTTCTTGATAACATCCTCGGGCATACCTGCAAGCTTAAATAATCCACAAACTTCATCCACATAGATTAGGTGCATATCGGAATGTAATGTTCCATCTCCTGTAAAAGGATTAGCTAGCAGTTTCTCTATCATACCCGAAGGAATTTCAAAGTAAACATTTTCAGTAGGTTCAGTAGGTTGAGGAGCAACTCTTTGCTCTACTTGTCAGGGTGAAGATACCCCGAACAATCCCCTCAAAGGATTATTTTCCATAGTAACAAGTGACGGTAAATTTTAGCACACTATATAAATTTTTCCTTACCAAATTCCACCTACCAAAGGCGCTTCACTCCCCGGCAACGGCGCCAGAAAAGAGTCTTGATGACCCACAAGTATAGGGGATCTATCATAGTCCTTTCGATAAGTAAGAGTGTCGAACCCAACAAGGAGCAGAAGGAAATGACAAGCAGTTTTCAGTAAGGTATTCTCTGCAAGCACTAAAATTATCGGTAACAGATAGTTTTGTGATAAGGTAATTCGTAACGGGTAACAAGTAACAAAACTAAACAAGGTGCAGCAAGGTGGCCCAATCCTTTTTGGAGCAAAGGACAAGCCTGGACAAACTCTTATATAAAGGACAGCCCTCCCGAGGACACATGGGAATTATCGTCAAGCTAGTTTTCATCATGCTCATATGATTCACGTTCGTTACTTTGATAATTTGACATGTGGGTGGACCTGTGCGTGGGTACTGCCCTTCCTTGGACAAGCATCCCACTTATGATTAACCCCCCTCGCAAGCATCCGCAACTACCAAACAAGAATTAAGGTAAACCTAACCATAGCATGAAACATATGGATCCAAATGAGCCCCTTACGAAGCGACGCATAAACTAAGGTTTAAGCTTCTGCCACTCTAGCAACTCATCATCTACTTATTACTTCCCAATACCTTCCCCTAGGCCCAAACAATGGTGAAGTGTCATGTAGTCGACATTCACATAACACCACTAGAGGAAAGACAACATACATCTCATCAAAATATCGAACGCATACCAAATTCACGTGACTACTTATAGCAAGACCTCTCCCATATCCTCAGGAACAAATGTAACTACTCACAAATCATTTTCATGTTCATAATCAGAGGGGTATTAATATGCATAAAGGATCTGAACATATAATCTTCCACCGAATAAACCAACTAGCATCAACTACAAGGAGTAATCAACACTACTAGCAACCCACATGTACCAATCTGAGGTTTTGAGACAAAGATCGGATACAAGAGATGAACTAGGGTTTGAGAGGAGATGGTGCTGGTGAAGATGTTGATGGAGCTTGACCCCCTCCGGATGAGAGGATAGATGGTGACGACAATGGTGACGATTTCCCCCTCTCGGAGGGATGTTTCCCCGGCAGAACAGCTCCGACGGAGCCCTAGATTGGTTCTGCCTCGAGACGGCGGCGCTTCATCCCGAAAACTTTCTTATGATTTTTTTCCGGGGCAAAAGACACCTTATACCAGAAGATGGGCATCGGGGGGCTTCCAGGTGGCCCATGAGGCAGGGGGCACGCCCAGGGGGTAGGGCGCGCCCTCCACCCTCGTGGACGGTGGGTGGCCCCCCTCTGGTGCTTCCTTCGCTCAATATTATTTATATATTCCAAAACTGACTTTCATGGAGTTTCAGAACTTTTGGAGTTGTGCAGAATAGGTCTCTAATATTTTCTCCTTTTCCAACCCAGAATTCCGGCTGCCGGCATTCTCCCTCTTAATGTAAACCTTGTAAAATAAGAGAGAGAAAGGGCATAAGTGTTGTGACATAATGTGTAATAACAGCCCATAATGCAATAAATATTGATATAAAAGCATTATGCAAATTGGACGTATCATGGTCCACCATCATAGGAGGAGGAGTGCGTCTCACGGGTCCTGCAACTAGCAGCCAAACTCATACCTTTAAACATCGCCTCATATTCAAAGACTTGGTTTTGGAGATCATAGATCTGGCTTTGGAGGAAGTTGATTTGCTCATTGAGGGTGAAGACGATGTCCTTCATGGGCTTGCCATCCACCTTGAGATCACGGGAGAGGCCCGTGATCATGAGGTGATTGGCATTGAGCCCACGCTCCACCATCCCCTTGCACTGGAAGACATCTTGCTCCATAGCTTCAAGTCTGGCTCCACGGTCCCGTCCCCTTGGGACATGGCACATCGTGAAGGTGAAGCACACCCTCATGCATCTATATGGTCTAAGGGTGTTGCACCACCTCCCGCGGATATGGGTTGATGACATTCTTGAAGAACTTGTCCTTGGAGGAGCTTGAGGTGGCCATGGTAGATGGGATCTGGCAGAAAAACAGCAAGAAAAGAGAACATAAGATTTCTCCGCGGTACGGTGATCAACGGGTTCAGGAGGTATATATAGGTTTTTTTATCTTGGAGGACAAGCATACGGAAGAAAAACGGAGTACGAAAGGTGTCACAGGTGGGCACAACCCACCTGGGCGCGCCAGGAAAGCCTGGCATGCCCGGGTGTCTTGTGCCCACCAGGGTACGCTTCCTGGAAGTTTCTTTATTTCCAAATTTTCTAAATATTCCAAAACTAATAAAAATATTTTTGCGGATTTTTCAGAGTCTGTTTACTTACTGTATCGTGTACCTCCTTATTTTCATGATTCTGGAGTGTTCCGGAAGGACTCTTTTGTGTGTTCTTCCGGTGTCAAAGTTTGGATAATATTACTTTCAACATTAATGGGCGTACCTGAGATATAATGTTTTACTCGTTGTCCATTGACAACCCTCGGGTTAGTGCCTTCGAAATTATTTATTTTGATGGCTCCAGACCGATAAACCTCCTCGATAACATAAGGGCCTTCCCATTTTGAAAGGAGTTTTCTTGCAAAGAATCTGAAGCGAGAGTTGTACAAAAGAACATATTCTCCGACTTTAAACTCACGCTTTTGGATTCTTTTGTCATGCCATATTTTAATTGTTTTTCTTTGAATAATTTTTCATTTTCATAAGCTTGGGTTCTCCATTCATCTAAAGAGCTAATATCAAATAACCTCTTTTCACCAGCAAGTTTGAAATCATAATTGAGCTCTTTGATGGCCCAATATTCTTTATGTTCTAACTCAAGAGGCAAATGACAAGCTCTTCCATAAACCATTTTATATGGAGACATACCCATAGGATTTTTATATGCCGTTCTATAAGCCCAAAGTGCATCATATAATTTCTTAGACCAATTCTTCCTGGACCTATTGACAGTCTTTTGCAAAATTAATTTTATTTCTCTATTGCTAAGTTCAACTTGACCACTAGACTGAGGATGATAAGGTGATGCAATTCTATGGTTAACATCATACTTGGCACGCATTTTACAGAAAGCACCATGAATAAAGTGTGAACCACCATCGGTCATTAAATATCTAGGGACTCCAAACCTTGGAAAATTAACTTCCTTAAGCATTTTAATAGAGGTGTTGTGATCAGCACTACTGGTTGGAATAACTTCTACCCATTTAGTAACATAATCAACAGCAACCAAAATACGTGTATACCCATTAGAGGAAGGAAAATGTCCCATGTAATCAAATCCCCAAACATCAAATGGTTTAACAGCAAGTGAATAATAAATAGGCATTTCTTGATGCTTACCGATATTACCTATTCTTTGACATTCATCACAAGATAAGACAAACTTACGGGCATCCTTGAAGAGAGTAGGCCAATAGAATCCAGATTGCAATACCTTGTGAGGAGTTCTATCTCCAGCCTGATGCCCTCCATAAGCTTCAGAGTGACATTTCCGTAGGATTTGTCCCTGTTCATGCTCAGGTAAACAGCGTCTAATAGTACCATCTACTCCTTCATTATAAAGATGTGGGTCATCCCAAAAGTAATGTCTTAAATCATAGAAGATTTTTTTTATTTTGTTGGTATGTAAAGCTAGGTGATAAATATTTAGCGACAATGTAATTAGCATAGTCAGCATACCAAGGAGTATTAGGAGCAACATTTATTGCAGCTAACTGCTCGTCAGGAAACTATCATTAATAGGTAGTGGGTCATCAGGCACATTTTCAAGCCTAGATAAATTATCAGCTATTGAGTTCTCAGCTCCTTTCCTATCAATGATATGTAAATCAAATTCTTGTAACAAGAGAACCCATCGAATAAGTCTAGGTTTAGCATCTTTATTTTCCATAAGATATTTAATAGTAGCATGGTCTGCGTGAACAGTTACTTTGGAATCAACAATATAAGGTCTAAATTTATCACAAGCAAACACCACTGCTAAGATGTTTTTTCAGTAGTAGAATAATTTCTTTGAGCATTGTCTAGAGTTTTACTAGCATAATGAATAACATTCAATTTCTTATCAACTTTTTGTCCTAGAACAACACCAACAGGATAATCACTAGCATCACACATAATTTCAAAAGGCAAGTTCCAATCAGGTGGTTGAACAATAGGTGCAAAAATTAAGGCTTTCTTGAGTGTTTCAAAGGCTTCTAAACAATTATCATAAAAAACAAAAGGGGTATCCGTTTGCAAAAGATTCGTAAGAGGCCTATAAATTTTAGAGAAGTCTTTAATAAATCTCCTATAGAAACCAGCATGACCTAAGAAACTATGAATACCTTTTATATCTTTAGTACATGGCATTTTCTCAATTGCATCAACCTTAGCTTTGTGCACTTCAATACCTCTTTCAGAAATTTTATGACCCAAGACAATGCCTTCATTAACCATAAAGTGGCACTTCTCCCAATTCAAGACAAGATTTGTTTGTTCACATCTCTGCAAAACTCGATCAAGATTGCTTAAAAAATCATCAAAAGACTTCCCATAAACAGAGAAGTCATCCATGAAAACCTCAACAATCTTTTCACAAAAGTCAGAGAATATAGCAGTCATACATCTTTGAAAGGTAGCACGTGCATTACATAAATCGAAAGGCATACGTCTATAAGCATAGGTTCCAAAGGGACAAGTAAAAGTGGTCTTCCCTTGATCAGGTTGAGAAACAGGTATTTGTGAAAAACCAGAATATCCATCAAGGAAGCAAAAGTGTGTGTGGCTTAGATAATCTTTCAAGCATTTGATCCATAAAAGGCAAAGGGTAATGATCTTTTCTAATTGCTTTGTTTAATTTTCTAAAATCAATTACCATTCTATAACCTGTAACAATTCTTTATCGAATAAGTTCATTCTTATCATTAGGAACAACAGTTATACCTCCTTTCTTAGGGACACGATGAACATGACTCACCCATCTACTATTAGCTATAGGATAGATTATACCTGCTTCCAGAAGTTTTAATATTTCCATTATTACCACTTCTTTCATCTTCGGGTTTAACCGACGTTGATGATCAACAACGGGTTTAGCATTAGGTTCCATATTAATTTTGTGCTCACATAGAGTGCGACTAATGCCATTTAAATCACCAAGAGTATATCCAATAGTAGCTCGGTGCTTCCTTAGAACTGTCAATAATCTTTCTTCTTCATGTTCTGAAAGGTTAGCACAGATAATAACAGGATATATCTTCTTTTCATTAAGATAAGCATATTTCAAAGTGTCTGGCAATTAATTTAATTCAAACACAGGATCACCTTTAGGTGGAGGAGGACCTCCTAGAGTTCCAATAGGCAAATTGTGTTTAAGTAGAGGACGGTGTTCAAAGAAAATCTTATCTATTTCATTTCTTACATGCATATGAAAATCATTTTCATGGTCTAGCAAATATTGTTCTAAAGGATCAATAGGTGGTACAACAATAGAAGCAAGACCAATTAATTCATCCTTACTAGGCAATTCTTTTTCATGAAGCTTTCTACTAAACTTGGAAAAATTAAACTCATGAGACTCATCACCAAAACTAACACCGACAGTTTGTTTCTCACAGTCTATCTTAGCTCTAGCGGTGTTCAAGAAGGGTCTATCAAACATAATGGGACAAAAATCATCTTGTGGGGTACCAAGAACAAGAAAATCAGTAGGGTATTTTATTTTCCCACACAAGAGTTCAACATCTCTAACAATCCCAATTGGTGAGATAGTGTCTCTATTAGCATGTTTAATAGTAATATCTATGTCTTCTATCTCTACGGGTGCTATGTCATTCATAATTTCTTGATATAAGGTGTAAGGAATAGACTCACACTAGCACCTATGTCACATAAACCATGATAACAGTGATCTCCTATTTTAACTGAGATGACAGGCATGCAACAGGTCTATGTTTATCCTTTTCATCAGGTTTGGCAATTCTAGTAGCTTCTTCACAAAAGTAAATAACATGCCCATCCATATCTTCTTCCAAGATATCCTTAACCATAGAAATACTCGGTTCTACTTTAAATTGTTCATCAGGTTTTGGTGTTCTAATATAGCTTTTGTTGACCACAACTGAAACTTTAGCATGTTCCTTTATCCTAACAGGGAAAGGTGGTTTCTCAATATAAGTAGTAGGAATAACTGGATCAACATTGTAAAGTATAGTTTCTTCTTTAACTAGTACTGGTTCTTTAATTTCTTACTTAATAGGTGGGTGATATTTAAACCACTTCTCCTTAGGGAGGTCAACATGAGTAGCAAATGATTCACAAAAGGAGGCTACTATCTCAGAGTCAAGTCCATATTTAGTGCTAAACTTTTGAAAAGCATCGGTATCCATAAAAGATTTAACACAATCATACTTAAGTCTAATACCTAACTCTTTACCTTTGTCGAGTTCCCAATCTTCAGAGTTGCATTTAATTCTTTCCAAAAGATCCCACCGGAATTCAATAGTCTTCTTCATTAAAGAACCAACACAAGTAGTATCAAGCATGGTTTGATCATTACGAGAAAGCCGAGCATAAAAATTCTGGATAATAATTTCTCTTGAGAGCTCATGATTGGGGCATGAATATAACATTGACTTAAGCCTCCCCCAATATAGAGCGATACTTCCTCCTTCACAAGGTCAAAAATTATATATATATACCGATCACGATGAACTAGATGCATAGTATAATTTTTTTGGTGGAACTCCAATTTCAATCGATTCCAAATCCAAGATCCAATATCATCGCATAGACTATACCATGCCAATGACTCTACCTTCAAAGATAAAGGGAAAACCTTCTTCATAACTTCATCTTCGGGTAAACCTGCAAGCCTGAACAATCCACAAATTTGTTCTACATATATCAAGTGCATATCAGGATGTTTGGTTCCATCTCCTGCATAAGGATTAGCTAGCAATTGTTCTATCATACCCAAAGGAAATTCATATTCAATATTTTAATTAGGTGCAGTAGGTCGAGGGGTAGCTACTTGTGGTTCCGGACGAGGTGAAGATACCCCGAACAAACCCCTCGAAGGATTGTTTTCCATAGTAACAAGTGACAATAAATTTCAACACACTATATAAATGTTTCCTTACCAAATTCCACTTACCAAAGGCATTTCACTCCCCGGCAACAGCGCTAGAAAAAGCCTTGATAACCCACAAGTATAGGGGATCAATTGTAGCTCTTTTCAATAAGTAAGAGTGTCGAACCCAACGAGGAGCAGAAGGAAATGACAAGTGGTTTTCAGCAAGGTAATGTCTGCAAGTACGGAAATTGTAAGTAGCAGAGTAGTTTGATAGCAAGGTAATTTTTAAGAGCAAGTAACTATAATAGTAGAAAAAGTGCAGCAAGGTAGCCCAATCCTTTTGAGGCAAAGGACAGGCCAAAACGGTCTCTTATGATAAGCAAAGCGTTCTTGAGGGTACACGGTATTTTCATCTAGTCACCTTCATCATGTTGACTTAATTTGTGTCCGGTACTTTGATAATTTGATATGTGGGTGGACCGGTGCTTAGGTGTTGTTCTTACTTGAACAAACCTCTTACTTATGATTAACCCTCCCGCAAGCATCCGCAACTACGAGAAAAGTATTAAGAATAAATTCTAACCATAGCATGACTTAGGTGTGAACACAATAATGCTTTATGTAAAAGTGGTAGCCCCACTTGTGCTTAAACAATGAGTATGACCTATGATCAAATATTCTCATTTGACTCCTCAGCCCATATACTCATATATAGATGACCTAGTCATCGCCAATTGCTTGATAGATGCTAGAATGTTTGTGCATGCTTTGCCACATATTTCATTTGCCATCTTATTGTGTGAGCATCTTAAGTGCATATTTTTCTCATTCGAGGACATCCATTTGTTTATTTGATTGGTTTTTTTATTTTGCCAAATGGATGGAAAATAATGCCTAAGAACTCCCTCTAGCTATCTATGCTTTTACCGTCTCAAACTCTATTCATGCTATATCACAAAGTTTGATCAAGTCAAATTCGAACCCTCTGGGAGAGGAGCACTTGGAGCCACCGATTCGTCATAGACTTAAACTTCCAAAACCTCTCTGTGTAGTCGGTCTGACCGATTCATCCTCTTCAGTCATACTAAGTTCATTGAGTTGATCTAGGTTTTCAATCTCGGTGCAACCGATTTGAACAATTCGGTCACACCGAGTTGTAGTAACCACTTAGGATTCTACATCTCGGTGCCTCTTGATAACCCACAAGTATAGGGGATCGCAACAGTTTTCGATAAGTAAGAGTGTCGAACCCAACGAGGAGCTAAAGGTAGAATAAATATTCCCTCAAGTTCTATCGACCACCGATACAACTCTACGCACGCTTGACGTTCGCTTTACCTAGAACAAGTATGAAACTAGAAGTACTTTGTAGGTGTTGTTAGATAGGTTTACAAGATAATAAAGAGTACGTAAATAAAAAGTAGGGGCTATTTAGATAAAGAAACAATAAAGTAAATATAGCGAGTGTGGAAAAGTGATGGTAGGAGTTGCGAAATTGTTCCTAAGCAATTGACTACTTTACTAGACCGATAGCAAGTATTATGTGGGAGAGACCACTGCTAGCATGCCATCCCTTACTTGGAATTCTATGCACTTATGATTGGAACTATTAGCAAGCATCCGCAACTACTAATGTTCATTAAGGTAAAACCTAACCATAGCATTGAGATATATTGGTCCCCCTTCAATCCCGTATGCATCAATTTCTATGCTAGGTTGAAGCTTCTGTCACTCTTTCCCTCCAATACATAGTCCTATCAACATACAAACTAACCCTAGGGTGTGATCCACGCGCGCAAGCATATGATGGGCACCAAAGGACAGCAACATAACCACAAGCAAATTAGATCAATCATAGCAATTCATCAACCACCGATAGGACAACGAAAATCTACTCAGACATCATAGGATGGCAACACATCATTGGATAATAATATGAAGCATAAAGCACCATGTTCAAGTAGAGGGTACAGCGGGTTGTGGGAGAGTGGACCGCTGTAGATAGAGGGGGGAAGGTGATGGAGATGTTGGTGAATATGGCGGAGGTGTTGGCGAAGATCGCGGTGATGATGATGGCCCCCGGCGGCGTTCCGGCGCCATCGGAAGCGAGGGGGAGAGAGCCCCCCTCCTTCTTCTTCTTCCTTGACTTCCTCCCTAGATGGGAGAAGGGTTTCCCCTCTGGTCCATGGCCTCCATGGCACGGGAGGGGCGAGAGCCCCTCCGAGATTGGATCTGTCTCTCTGTCTCTCTCTCTTTCTGCATTCTCAGATTCTTCCCTTTCACTGTTTCTTATATTCCCGGAGATCTGTAACTCCGATTAGGCTGAAATTTTGACACGATCTCTATCCGGAAATTTCAGGGTACTAATCCACGAGCACCTATGGGACCAGCGGACCGAGTCCCTTTCGGTTCGGCGGGGGCGAGGGTCGCACGAAGAGCGGATCGAGGCGAAGCACACGAGCAGTTTACCCAGGTTCGGGCCGCACGGATGCGTAAAACCCTACTCCTGCTTTGTGGTTTGTATTGAGTTCCTGCTTGGGAGCGCGGAGTGCTACAGTTCACCCCAGCAGCTAACGAGACCGAGCGTGAGTGTTCTCTTCCTCCCCCCCCCTCTACGTTGCGCATGGGCCTCCTTTTATATGCTCAAGGGGTCACCGACAGGTGGCAACGTAGACAAGGGTAAAAATGGAAAGGTGTTGCGGTTGGTACAGCTACCTGCTATAGTGTATCATACCTAACCCTGATGGCAGGGGACCAGGGCATTAAATGCCCGTCTGCGTCGCCTAAATAGTGCAAAAGGGACCGTCAGGGACGCCACCACTCGCCACGATGGCAATCTTGTCAGTGCCGCTTGCCACCGCGCACCGCTGGCTGCACAGCCTCCCGCCACGTACGCCTGGAAGGGTCCCAGAGCGACACGTTGGTGGATGTGCTGGAGCGCGGGCACAGAGTGGTGGCTTGCCGCGGCAAGCGCCTTGCCGCGGTCGTTGTCTTGTCGCGTCCGGGAGCTTGTCGCTCACCGGGCCTTGCCGGGACGCGTGGCGCGTCGCGGCAAGTTCCTTGAGATGCCTTGGTTGGCCTTCCCAGCAAGCTCCTCTTCCGGGGTCTTGTCTCCTTGGCTTGGATACTTTGTCCTTGAATGGCTCCAAAGGAACCACGGAGGACCTTGGCGGTCACCCGGCAAGCCTTGCCGCGGGATGCTGCGACTGCCCGTGCACAAGTTCGGGATACTAGGGTACCCCTACTCTAGTACACCGACAGGAGCCCCCGGGCCTGGGCCATACACGGTGCCGAGCGCTGTTGGGCCAGGCCCAAAACAGGGCACGGGCACGCGCGGCCTGGGTTACGCCATATCTCTCCCCGTATCCACCGCGCCCTCCCCGAACGGCACGCGTTGAATGCGGCGTCATGGGAGAGATCGTGGGTGGTTTATTTATTCGGAAAGGCGGAACGTCCGCCCCCTCCCTCTTTATAAGCATGGGAAACAGTGGTAGTTCGCCCATTCGCCGGTTGCTACTCCAATCTCGGAAACCTCCGCCGCTCCCTCGTCTTCCCAAAGCTGAAAGAGAGCAGCGCCCCGCCCCCCATCGCCACCAGCACCACCAACGCCGTCGACCTCCTCCACCACTTCCGCCATGGCTCCGAGAGCCGACAAAGGGAAGGTTGTGAAGTCGACTGAGGCGCAGCGGCTTGCGGCGCTGCGAAAGGAGCGGGCAATCTTCCCCCCCAAGCTCGCCGCGAGGGAGCTGAGGGAGAATTACTACCTCTTCTGGTCGACGGAGATGCGAGCGCATCCGCGCACGAAGGTACTTCCAGCCGCCGCTTGGAAAATGGCTCCAAATGGATATCCTTTCTTCGCCTTGTTCATCTACTGCGGGCTTTGCCCGCCTTTCTCTGAGTTTTTCTGCGATATTATGAACACCTACGGGTTCCGCCTCCTTGACTTCACCCCCAATGTTGTTCTGACCATGGCAGTTTTCTCACATCTCTACGAAAACTTTGTCGGAGTCTATCCCAATGTAGCCCTTTTTCGCCACTTCTTTATGCCCCGAGTAGAGAGAGGAGAGCCTTTATCCAGCGGAATCGCCTGGATCTTGAGGGCCGGCAAGAAGGACACTTATCTGGAGGGAGAGTTCCGCGGCAAGTGGGAGGAATGGAGAGCAGACTGGTGCTGGATTGTCGAGGAGAACCCGCAGCCGTTTACCGCCCGGCGCCAAGCCCCAGTAGCACGCGGCAGCAATTGGAGTGACGTGGCCCCGGAAGACGATAGGCTGAAGATTGCCGTCACCCGGATCCAACGCCTCAGGCTTGCCGGGCTCACTGTAGGCGCTGTTGGCGCAGATTTTCTTTGCCGCCGCATCGCCCCCTGCAGGAATGGAGGAGACCCGCCTGGGAATTCAAGAATGCGGCGGATATCATGAGGCTGCGTCCGGGCCTCAACTTCAACTTCACTGTTCTGGAGCTTAACGCGATGCTCCAGGAGCTGTTCAAGTACGACCCTCAACATCCCGAAGTGTTCAGGTTGCCGAAGGGTGTCGTTCCGCTGTGCAACAACTCCGCGCTCGACCGCATCCGTGCAATGATGCCGTTGTGCGATTCGCATGGAATTGTCCCAACTTGGCAAGAGCCTGCAGACGACGTCGTGCAGGAGTTCTTTGACGGCTTGGTAGAAGTGCCGGTCCGCTCCGACGAAAAGAATAGCCTCACCCGCGACACCACCGATGCGGAGATGACACGCATCGCCACTAGGCTGGAAGAGGCGGCGGCAGCCGCAGCCGCGGGCAAATTTGGATTCACCGTGGAGGAGGCAGAGGCAGCAGAGGCGGCAAGCCGTGCCGAGCGAGAGGAGCTAGTCGGCGAGAAAGAGCTTGCCGGGCATGACGTCGAGTCGAGCGAGCCCGCCGAGGATACGAGCGGCTCGCTGGAGATCAACTCCTCTTCCTCCTCATCTTCAGGCAGCTCGCCGCAAGCAGAGCCTCCATCCCCACCAAGAAGGCGTCTCCGCAAGGCCGGGGACGTAGCGGGGCGGCGGGCGAGTCAACAGTCGCCGCGCCGCGCGACACACTCCACCGCGGCAAGCACTGTTGCCGCGGGAGCACCTCACGCTGCTGCGGCAACTGGAGCGGGGTCCACCCGGACCACCGCTTCTGCTCCTGCCGCTTCTCACGCCGCGGCGGCAGCCGGAGCGGGGTCGTCTCAGACCACCGCCACTGTTCCCGCCAAGCGGCCAAGGGAAACTACTCCTCCGCCTCCTCGCGCCGGACGTGAGCCGGACTTCGACTTCTCCGCGTTCAGCTCCGATGAGGAAGAAGAAGAGTAAGATTCTCTTGTTGTACTTGTAGTTCTTCAATTCTTGCTGTTTTGTCTTGTATCTTATTTGCTTTACTCTGAACTTATTCCTTTTTAGGACTCTGGCCCAGAGAGCAGCGAAGAGAGCCAAGGTCCCGGTGATTGTCATCGAGGACGAACCCACCGCGACAGCAGGGGGTGCGTCCGAGACAACCTTGCCGGACCCGGCAACTGTTCTCCAGAGCAGCCCCCAGCGTAAGTATATGGTTCGCTTTCCGCTGTTAGGCGCGCATGGATACTCTTTCTTTGCTGACATCTGACTGTTGGTTTGTGTAGGAGCAGAGCAGCCCCACCAGGAGCGCCCAGAGGCCGCCCCCGAAATGCCAAGGGAGAGTCCTCCGGCAAGGGAGAGTTCTCCGGCAAGGGACAGCACCAGCGTCCCCCCGGCGGCGGAGACTACGACTGCCGAACCCAGTACAGGTAATCTTCTCTTCAAAGCTTCCCTCGGGTTCTTCTTCTTTTTGGGTATTTGCTTGACTTTTCTCACTTTTCCGGCCATCAGACCCATCTGCTGCGGAGCCGATGGAGACCGAGGTTGCTGCCGACACCGCCGCTGCCACTGAAGAAGCAGCCGGCGCTGATGATCCCGCCGGCGACGAGGCCGCCAAAGCTGTCGCCGCAGCAGCTGGCGAGGGGTCTGGCGATCGCACTGACGGCCCTGAGGCCGCAGGAGCGCCAGGCGCTACGTCGACCGCCGACCCGTCCGCCGCTGCCGCAGCGCCAGGCTCCGAAGAGCCCCAGTCAGGCGTCTACTTGAAGGCCGGCGATGGCGTCTTCATCAACCACCCCTGGGCGTCAAGCTCCAGGGCGCCGGTCGAGGGAGAGAGCTTTGATGGAGAGGTGCTCGCCTCCGCTGGGCTGACGCTAGTTGATGCGCCGAGCAGCAGCGGCGGCGAGCCTGAGGAGGAGCGGCTGCTGCGGAAGCTGTTGTTGCTCTACCGCGCGCGGCAAGCCAAGCTGGAATCCCGCGAGGCGCTTGTCGCGAAGGCGGGAGCGGACATCGAGAAGCGCGCGGAGGAGCTTCGGGGTCTCAACTAGGAAGCTCTCCGGTCCCTGGCAGAGGAGCGGGAGCAACTCGCCGAAGAGCAGAAGGCCTTCTTCCTTGAGAAGGCCGAAGTTGAAGAGCAACAGCGGCTTGCCGCTGAGAAGCTGTCTGCGCAGGAGGGCGAGCTGGTGCAGCGGAAAGTTAACCTCGACAGCCACGAGGAGGAGCTTGCCGCGCGTGAGCAAAAATTCGGCGGAGCCCTTAAGCAAGCAGAGGATGCTGCCGCAGTTGCCGAGGCCACCAAGAAGGAGCTGGAGACGAAGGTGGCGCAGCTGGAGGCCGATCTCAAGGCGAGTGGTGAAGAGCTTGCCGCGCTCAAGCGCGAGCGGGAGAAGGACGCCCACAGCAACTCAGAGCTGCAGGTTCCTCTCGCCGAGAAGGGCAAAGAGCTTAGCGCCGCCAAGGACTCCAACGCAGATCTTGAGTTGAAGCTGACCACTTTGACCAAGATGCTGGACGGCGCCAGGGAGCAAGAGGTGGCCTTGAAGGAGGAGATCAAGGCCGACAAGGCGCTGCTGGCGAGTGTTGTCGCCGCCTAGAATGCTTTTAGGGAGAATGTGGAGCACTGGACGTGGGGTCTCGTGAATGCTGCCGCAGATATCGACAGGGAGCTGGCGCAGCTGGGGGTGGAGGATCTCGGGTATCCCTCTGATGAGAACCTCCAACCCAGCGCCAAGCTCACCTTGTTCTTCAAAGGCGTGGCGACGGCCCTCCAGCGGCTCCGGGAGAAGATCCCAAAGCAGCTGGCCGACGAGTCGTGCAAGATCTGTGTGGGAGCTCTTCAAAAGGTGTTGGAGAAGGTGGCCTTCCGCAACCCGGGCCTCAACCTCACCAACGTCCTCAAGACCCTGCCGCCGGATGCTGATCTGGAGGCGCTCAAGACCCTTGTCGCACCCATTGTGGACAAGGTGAGCGGGATCAAGAGGATTGAGGGCGATCGCATAGACTAGGCCGCCCGTTTTCTTCTTTTCTTGTCACTGCTGGTCATGTTATGAGAACAATCTGTTAGAGCCGCGACAAGCTACCTTGTAATATAACTCTATTCCGGGTAATGATTGCAATGTTATTCCCTTTACTTGATTCCTCCCTTTGTATGTTTTTGCCCTACGCTTTTAGGGAACTTGCCGGTGCAGGCACCTTAGCCGCGAGCGCTGAGTGCGGGACGTCAGCAGCCTGCTGGCGGTGCCGCTGCCGACAAGAAACTTTGTCGCAACTAGTCGCAGCTCACTTAAGTTGTTGAGCGGACTCAAAACAAAGTAAGGGCGCAACTAGCTACGAGTTGGTTCCTCCGTGCACAGGTTTTCCATACAAAGTGCGGTCGTTCAAGGGAGATAACTTAAAAATTTTAAAAATCTGATTGCTCAAACTTTGGCAACTTAGCTTTTCTGTTGTTTGCTTCCCGGTAAGGCGAAACTTTCTTGAACGACGCCTGGTCCATACCATTATCTTCTCCTTTCCCCCCCGGCAAACTTGTGGGCGAGGGAATCTTCCTTTCCTTGAGAAAAAAGAAAGAGGAGAAAATAAAGATATGGAGCCTTACGGCTCGTTATTGCTTACCAGGGAGTAGGTGTTGCACAAAGTGTCAGATCACATATGCAAAAAATAGAAAGCATGAAATTGACAAGATGTGTGGAGCATATGAGCTTTACTTATGCACGGGGTCTGCGCCCGGCTTTGTACAAAGGATTACATGCAACAGCGGCAAGACTTGTACAAAAGGTGGTTGCCGGAACAGGTTCCGGCAACCGCGCCTTACGGGTAAAACTTACGAAGATGCTCAATGTTCCAGGAATTGCTCACCGGAATGCTATCTTCGGTCTCAAGGCGGACAGTGCCAGGCCTAGTGACTCGTTTCACCCGGTAAGGGCCTTCCCACTTCGGCGTCAACTTGTTGGAATTCTTGGCGGACTGAACACGCTGAGAACAAGGTCGCCTTCCTCGAGACTTCTGGCGTTAACTTTGCGGCTATGGTAGCGGCGCAAAGCTTGCTGGTAGCGAGCAGCTCGTACAGCAGCCTGAAGACGGTCTTCCTCAAGGAGTAGCGCGTCATCTTGTCGCAGCTGCTCTTGCTCAAGCTCATCATAAGCGAGCACTCGAGGTGACCCGTATACGAGTTCCGTGGGGAGAACTGCCTCTGCTCCATAGACTAGAGCGAAAGGTGTCTGGCCAGTGGCTCGATTTGGCATCGTCCTGATCGACCAAAGAACCACCGGTAGCTCCTCGATCCAGTTTCTTCCGCACTTGTGCAGCCTGTCGAAAGTCCTGGTCTTGAGCCCACGCAGCACTTCAGCATTTTCCCTCTCCGCTTGACCGTTCCTTCTCGGGTGAGCAACAGAAGCGAAGCAGACCTTGGCGCCAAGATCTTGGACGTACTGCATGAAGGTGCGGCTCGTGAATTGCGTACCGTTGTCGGTGATTATCCTGTTAGGGATCCCGAAGCGGCAAACAATCGACCTGAAGAACTTGACTGCTGACTGTGCTGTCACCTTCCTCACTGCTTCCACTTCCGGCCACTTTGTGAACTTGTCGATTGCAACGTACAAGTACTCAAAGCCCCCGACTGCTCGGGGAAAGGGGCCGAGGATGTCGAGCCCCCAGACCGAAAATGGCCAGGATAAAGGGATCGTCTGGAGAGCTTGAGCTGGTTGGTGTATCTGCTTTGAATGGAACTGGCACGCTTCACACTTGGTTACTTGTGCAGTTGCATCCTGGAGGGCTGTTGGCCAAAAGAAACCTTGCCGGAATGCTTTGCCGGCAAGTGCTCTTGCGCCAATGTGGTGACCACATATGCCTCCATGTATCTCTGCCAATAGCTTTTGTCCGTCTTCCCAGTGAATACACTTCAATTTCACACCGTTGAGTCTTCTTCTGTACAGTGTGTTGTCGACAAACTGGTACATACTTGACTGCCGGGCTACTCTTTCCGCTTCTTCTTGCTCTTCGGGAAGTTCTCCTGTCTGAAGGAAACGGACAATCTGCTGTGTCCATGCTGGAGCTTGTGGCTCGACAACAAGGACTAAAGGCAAATCTGCTGCTGCGGGAACATCCGCTTCTACGGCGAGAACCTGCGGCTCTGCCGGAGCTTGACGTTCCCCGGCAAGCTTGCCGGAGAAAAACTTGTCGGGAGCTTCTGCTTCAACGGAACAAACCCTAGGGCTTGCCGGAGCAGACTGCTCCTCAGCGCTCTTGGCGTTGATCTTGGGTACCTTCTTGGCGGCGGCTTCGGGAAGCTCTGCCGGAAAATAGTCACCAGAAATCAACTTCCTCTTCTTGCTCTGTCCAGTTGATGGCGTTACAGACGGTTGAGTCAGCTTGAGCACAAAGATCCCTGGTTCCACAGGTAACTTAAGTGCGGCGCACTTTGATAGGCCATCGGCAATGGCGTTCTGAGCTCTTGGAACATGCTCCATCTGTAGGCCGTCAAAGTGCTCTTCTAGCTTTCTCACTTTTTCGACGTAGGCTTCCATCAACGGACTCTGATAGCTCTTGTTCACTTGGCGGACGACAAGCTGCGAGTCACCCCTGACAATGAGCTTCTTGATCCCAAGGTCTGCCGCGATCCTGAGACCGGCAAGCAAGCCTTCATACTCTGCAGTATTGTTTGTTGCTTGCTCCTTGGGAAAGTGCATCTGGACTACGTACTTGTGGTGCTCTCCGGTGGGTGCGACAAGCAGCACGCCAGCCCCGGCGCCTTGCAGCGAAAAGGCACCATCAAAGTACATTAGCCACTCTTTGCTTGCTTCCTCGACGGGGATGCTCGTTTCTGGAATTTCTTCATCTGGTGTTGGCGTCCATTCTGCTATGAATTCTGCCAATGCTCTGCTTTGGATAGTTGAAGTACTCTCAAACTTGAGGCCAAAGCTTGACAGTTCCAGTGCCCACTCAACAATCCCGCCTGTCACTTCTGGATTCTGTAGTATCCTCTTCAGCGGAAAACGAGTTACAACTGTGATCTCATGTGCTTGGAAGTAATGGCGCAGCTTTCTCGAGGCCATGAGAAGGCCGAAAAGCAATTTCTACACGCCAAAGTACCTTGACCTAGCCCCCTGCAGAAGGGAACTGACAAAGTAAACAGGGCGCTGTACCATTCCCTTCTGTATCTCCTCGCGCGTCTGCGCAGATCCATCCTTGTCGGGACCAGAGCTTGTCGGGGAAGCCCCCTGCTTGTCGCTGGATGTGCTTGCCGCGGTTGCTGGCTCGTCATCTGCCTCCCTCTCCGCTACTAACGCAGCACTAACCACTTGATTGGTTGCCGCTATATACAGCAGCAACTTCTCTTGTGGATTAGGTGCGACAAGTATTGGAGGGGAGGACAGGTATCTCTTCAAGTCTTGCAGCGCAGCCTCCACTTCCGGAGTCCATTTCATTGGACCTGCCTTTTTCAATATTTTGAAAAACGGCAGGGCGCGCTCAGCAGACCTAGAGATAAACCTGCTGAGAGCAGCCACACAACCGGCAAGTCTTTGTACATCCTTGACGCGCTTTGGTGCTTCAATCTGCTCAATGGCCTTGATCTTGTTGGGATTGGCTTCGATTCCCCGCTGAGACACGAAGAACCCGAGAAGCTTGCCGGAGGGGACTCCAAACACACACTTCTCGGGGTTGAGCTTGAGGCTGATCTTGCGCAGATTTGCAAAGGTCGCGTCTAAATCTTGAATCAGAGTTGCCTTGTCCTTGCTCTTGACCACTATGTCATCCATGTAGGCTTCCACATTTCTGTGTATTTGTGGCTCAAGAGCGACATGGACTACCCTTGCAAATGTTGAACCAGCATTTTTTAAACCGAAAGGCATCCGTATGAAACAGTACGTGCCACATGGAGTGATGAATGCGGTCTTCTCCTCATCCTCTTCTGCCATGAAGATCTGATGGTATCCTGAGTATGCGTCAAGAAATGAAAGCAAGTCACATCCGGCCATGGAGTCAACAATCTGGTCAATGCGCGGCAAAGGAAATGGGTCTTTGGGACAAGCTTTGTTAACATCGGTAAAGTCGATACAAAGTCTCCATTTCCCGTTTGCCTTGCGCATGACTACAGGATTGGCCAACCTCGTAGGATGGAGCACTCCTCTGACAAGGCCTGCTGCTTCCAACTTCTTGATCTCTTCTGCGATGAATTCTTGGCGCTCCACTGCTTGCTTCCTGACCTTCTGCTTGACGGGCCGCGCATGAGGACAAACGGCAAGATGGTGCTCAATTACTTTCCTGGGTACATCGGGGATGTCAGACGATTGCCACGCAAACACGTCGACGTTCGCCCGCAGGAAAGCAATGAGCGCGCTTTCCTATTTAGGGTCGAGAGTGGCACTGATGGTGAAGGTACCACCAGTGCCGTCCTCCTTGGCGGACACCTTCTTGGTCTCTGGCGGAGCTGCCATTGTCTTCTTACACTTGCCGATGGAGCTCGATGGTGCGTCCTCGACGGCAGCGCAGCACTCCGAAGAGGTGCACTTGCCGGAGTGGGCATTAGAACTCTTGCCGGAATTGGTCTTGTTCTTCCCCCCGGGAGCTTCAACGGCAGGTGACTTGCGATCTGTTGCGGCTGCCGCTTCCCGGTAGATCTTGTCGGCGCAGATAAGAGCATCCTTCTTGTCGCCAGGGACAGAGATGACGCTTATCGGGCCTGGCATCTTCAGCATGTTGTATGCGTAGTGAGAGGCTTCCATGAACTTGGCGAGTGCTGGGCGGCCGAGTATCCCATTGTAAGGCAATGGAAAATCGGCAACGTCAAAAGTGACCCTCTCAGTCCTGAAGTTCACCTCGCTGCCAAATGTTACTGGCAACGTGACCTTCCCCTTCGGCTTGTTCCTTCCTGGGTTGATTCCTTGGAATGTGCTGGTCTCTTCAAGCTCGCTGTCAGGGATCTGGAGTTTCTGGAGTACAGCGGAGGAGATCAGGTTCAAGCCGGCCCCGCCGTCAACTAGCATCTTAGTGACCTTGAGGTTGCGGATAGTTGGTGAAACCAACATCGGCAAGCACCCGACCGCAGTTGTGCGATCAGGGTGGTCCTCAATATCAAAGATGATAGGCGTGCTGGACCATTTCAGAAGCTTGCGTGACTCGACAGGTGGTTCCGCCGCATTGACTTCCCGCACCCACTGCTTGAGTTGGCGGTGCGAAGTATGCAGAGAAGCACCACCGTCAACGCACAAGACCTCTGTGGCTTTCTGGAACTCCTGCTCACTGGTCTCGACACCATCCATGTCTTCGTCGTCGTCGTCATCTTCATCCTTGTCGCGGCCGCGGGGAGGTCTGTCTCCTTGCCGCTGCTTGGCCTTGCCGCGGCGTCCTCCCCGGCCGGCGCGCTTCTTGCCAGATTCTCCAGCGCCTCCTTGGGCCCTCTCCTTGTCGCGTCGCTCGTATTCAGCCTTTTGCTGCTGGACAAGCTGCTCGACCTTCTTGCAGCTCTGGAGGTCATGGCCCTTGGTGCGGTGGATCTTGCAGTACTGCTTGTCGGTGCCGTCCTGCTTGTCGGCGACCGCCACAGTCTGGCAGTTGGTGCATGCGGCAATCTCCTTGCCGGAGCTACCAGCTTTGGCTTTCTTGGCGCCACCTTCGTTGCCGGACTGCTCAATGACTAGCACATCTTTGCCTTTCTTCTTCCTGTTGTTCCGCCGCCGGTTTTTCTTTGCTAGGGCAGCATCCTCGTTGTCAGGTCCTCCTGCTCCTGTATTCTCTCCGGGGAGTTTCCTCCCTTCCTCAGCACGTGCACACTTGTCGGCCAGGGCATACAGCTCACTGACGTCTCTGATCTTGCACATCGCCATCTCCTCCCGCATCCTGCGGTTACGCATGTTCTGATGGAACGCGCTGATGACCGCGGCAGGGTGGACATCTGGGATGTTGTGCTGTACACGGCTGAATCTCTGAATGTACTTGCGCAGGGGCTCTCCTTCCTTCTGGGCGAGCAGATGAAGGTCACTCTCTTGGCCATGAGGTTTGTGGCCGCTTGTAAAGGCGCCGACAAACTGATGGCATAGGTCTGCCCAGGAGGATATGGAGTTGTCCGGCAAGTGCATGAGCCAGGACCTGACGTTGGGCTTGAGCACCAGCGGGAAGTAGTTGGCAAGGATCTTGTCGTCCCGCCCCCCGGTAGCCTGCACCGCGATGGTGTAGATGCTGAGGAACTCCGACGGATGCGACTTGCCGTCGTACTTCTCTGGTACGTCTGGCTTGAAATTCTTCGTGCTGGGCCACTGGACTTGCCGCAGCTCATGAGTAAACGCAGGGCAACCTACCATGTACGACAAGTCGCCTGGTTCCCCTGGCGCATGCATGTCGACAGAGGGCCCAGCGCGCTGGTCCGATTGACGTCGCGCTTCTCTTCGGCGCTCGATGCGAGTACGAGCGTCTTCTTGCTGTCGTTCGTGAAGAACTTGGCGCTGATCGCGACGAGCTCGTGGATCTGATGACGCGGTGGAGTTGCTGTCGAGGTGGATCCGGCGAGTCGGCGATCTTGGCCTTCGGGGTGGAGAGTGCATAGTGGTTGCACCCCCACCGGTCTTGTCACCACCGGCTCGTGCCTGGATGACTTGCCGCGGCTGCGACGTGCTCGGCTGCCGTTGAGTGTCGCCGTTGGCGAAGCCGATGAGACTCTGAATGGTGACCCTCCAGTCGTCAATCTTGTCTGCTGTTGGAGGGTAGTCCAGGAGCAGTTGAGCTCGCGCTAAAGCTTCTGCTGTAGTGGCGGGTGGCGTTGGCGAACGGTGCGAGGAGCGGGATATGCTCGGACTTCTAACTATGTTAGAAGGAGCAGTATCCCGTCCAGGCGACCGTGCCTCGCTCGTGCCAGCATGTTGGCGTGCATGCTGGTCTTGAGCACTCCGAGATCCACCAGCTCGATCTTGGTCCAGCAAACGCATGGTACCGTGAGTACCATGACGCTGCCGGTCCCGCGCCTCCTGAGATGGGCGCGGTGCATGTACGGACGCCGAGGTCTTGGAGTGCGCCCGATCGTTGTGGGAGCCGGCTACGCCGCCGATGGGCAGCGCAGCCTTGTCCTTGGACCTGGCAGCACCGTGAGCTCCCTCGTCGACGCCCGTTATTCCGCCGGCGTCTGCCCCATCAGCCGTTTTCTCCGGCGGTGGTGGGTTCGGCGCAGACGGAGCAGCCGCCTCCGAAGCCTTCTTCTTCGACGGCATGTCGATGAAGATGATGAAGATCTAGCTCGTGTGAACACCGGATCTGGTTCACACAACCTCGACCCCCCTACCTGGCACGCCAAAGATGTCGGGGTACTAATCCACGAGCACCTATGGGACCGGCGGACCGAGTCCCTTTCGGTTCGGCGGGGGCGAGGGTCGCACGAAGAGCGGATCGAGGCGAAGCACACGAGCAGTTTACCCAGGTTCGGGCCGCACGGATGCGTAAAACCCTACTCCTGCTTTGTGGTTTGTATTGAGTTCCTGCTTGGGAGCGCGGAGTGCTACAGTTCACCCCAGCAGCTAACGAGACCGAGCGTGAGTGTTCTCTTCCTCCCCCCCTCTACGTTGCGCATGGGCCTCCTTTTATATGCTCAAGGGGTCACCGACAGGTGGCAACGTAGACAAGGGTAAAAATGGAAAGGTGTTGCGGTTGGTACAGCTACCTGCTATAGTGTATCATACCTAACCCTGACGGCAGGGGACCAGGGCATTAAATGCCCGTCTGCGTCGCCTAAATAGTGCAAAAGGGACCGTCAGGGACGCCACCGCTCGCCATGATGGCAATCTTGTCAGTGCCGCTTGCCACCGCGCACCGCTGGCTGCACAGCCTCCCGCCACGTACGCCTGGAAGGGTCCCAGAGCGACACGTTGGTGGATGTGCTGGAGCGCGGGCACAGAGTGGTGGCTTGCCGCGGCAAGCGCCTTGCCGCGGTCGTTGTCTTGTCGTGTCCGGGAGCTTGTCGCTCACCGGGCCTTGCCGGGACGCGTGGCGCGTCGCGGCAAGTTCCTTGAGATGCCTTGGTTGGCCTTCCCGGCAAGCTCCTCTTGACGGGGTCTTGTCTCCTTGGCTTGGATACTTTGTCCTTGAATGGCTCCAAAGGAACCACGGAGGACCTTGGCGGTCACCCGGCAAGGCTTGCCACGGGATGCTGCGACTGCCCGTGCACAAGTTCGGGATACTAGGGTACCCCTACTCTAGTACACCGACAGGAAATTAGCTTTCTTGCGGCGAAAGAAGGGCACCAACCGCCTTACGGGGTGGCCACGAGGGTCAGGGGCGCGTCTGACACCCTGGGGCGCGCCCCCTACCTCGTGGGCCCCTCGAGCATCATCTCGCGTGGATTCTTCTTCACAAAAATCATATATATTCCAAAAAAAATCTCCGTCAGTTTTTATTCCGTTTGGACTCCGTTTGATATGGATATTCTGCAAAACAAAAAACATGCAACAAACAGGAACTGGCATTGGGCACTGGATCAATATGTTAGTCCTAAAAATAGTATAAAAAGTTGCCAAAAGTATATGAAAGTTGAATAATATTGGCATGGAACAATAAAAAATTGTAGATACGACGGAGACGTATCAGCATCCCCAAGCTTAATTCCTGCTCGTCTTCGAGTAGGTAAATGATAAAAAAGATAATTTTTGATGTGGAATGCTACCTAGCATAATCTTGATCATATGTCTAATCATGGCATGAATATTAAGATACAAGTGATTCAAATCAATAGTCTATCATTTGACATAAAAACAATAATACTTCAAGCCCACTAATAAAGCAATCATGTCTTTTCAAAATAACAAGGCCAAAAAAAGTTATCCCTACAAAATCATATAGTCTGGCTATGCTCCATCTTCACCACACAAAATATTCACATCATGCACAACCCCGATGACAAGCCAAGCAATTATTTCATACTTTTGATGTTCTCAAACCTTTTCAACTTTCACGCAATACATGAGCGTGAGCCATGGACATAGCACTATAGGTGGAATAGAATGGTGGTTGTGGAGAAGACAAAAAGGAGAAGATAGTCTCACATCAACTAGGCGTATCAACGGGCTATGGAGATGCCCATCAATAGATATCAATGTGAGTGAGTAGGGATTGCCATGCAACGGATGCACTAGAGCTATAAGTGTATGAAAGCTCAAACTGAAACTAAGTGGGTGTGCATCCAACTTGCTTGCTCATGAAGACCTCGGGCATTTGAGGAAGCCCATCATCGGAATATACAAGCCAAGTTCTATAATGAAAATTCCCACTAGTATATGAAAGTGATAACTCAAGAGACTCTCTATATGAAGAACATGGTGCTACTTTAAAGCACAAGTGTGGTAAAAGGATAGTAACATTGCCCCTTCTATTTTCTTTTATTTTTTTTATTTTTTTTGGTGGGCTTCTTTGGCCTTTTTGGGCTTCTTTTGGCCTCTTTTTTTGGGCTTCTTTGGCCTCTTTTATTTTGATAACCAAACATGGGACAATGTTCTAATAATGATGATCATCACACTTTTATTTACTTACAACTCAATATTACAACTCAATGTCTAGAACAAAGTATGACTCTATATGGATGCCTCCGACGGTGTACCAGGATGTGCAATGATCTAGCGTAGCAATGACATCAAAAAACGGACAAGCCATGAAAACATCATGCTAGATATCTTACGATCATGCAAAGCAATATGATAATGAATGCTCAAGTCATGTATATGATGATGATGGAAGTTGCATGGCAATATATCTCGGAATGGCTATGGAAATGCCATAATAGGTAGGTATGGTGGCTGTTTTGAGGAAGGTATATGGTGGGTTTATGGTACCGACGAAAGTTGCGCGGTACTAGAGAGGCTAGCAATGGTGGAAGGGTGAGAGTGCGTATAATCCATGGACTCAATATTAGTCATAAAGAACTCGCATACTTATTGCAAAAATCTATTAGTCATCGAAACAAAGTACTATGCGCATGCTCCTAGGGGGATAGATTGGTAGGAAAAGACCATCGCTCGTCCCCGACCGCCACTCATAAGGAAGACAATCAATAAATAAATCATGCTCCGACTTCGTTACATAACGGTTCACCATACGTGCATGCTACGGGAATCACAAACCTCAACACAAGTATTTCTACTAATCCACAACTACCCACTAGCATGAATCTAATATCACCATCTTTATATCGCAAAACTATTGCAAGGAATCAAACATATCATATTCAGTGATCTACAAGTTTTATGTAGCATTTTATGACTAACCATGTGAATGACCAATTCCTGTCATCTCTCTAAATAGATATAAGTGAAGCAAGAGAGTTTAATTCTTTATACAAAAGATATGCCCACGCTCTAACAAGTATAAGTGAAGCAAAAGTGCATTCTACAAATGGCGGTTGTCTATGTAAAGAGAAACAGGCAATCCAAACTTCAAATGATATAAGTGAAGCACATGAAGCATTCTATAAAGCCATACTCAAAAGATATAACTGAAGTGCAAAGAGCATTCTATAAATCAACCATGGACTATCTCATACCAGCATGGTGCATAAAAGAAAAATGAAAACCTAAATGCAAAAGACACTCCAAGATTGCACATATCGCATGAACGAAACGAATCCGAAAACATACCGATACTTGTTGAAGAAAGAGGGGATGCCTCCCCAGCATCCCCAAGCTTAGACGCTTGAGTCTCCTTGAATATTTACTTGGGGTTCCTTGGTCATCCCCAAGCTTGAGCTCTTGCCTCTCTTCCTTCTTCTCACATCAAAACCTTCTCAATCATCGAACACTTCATCCACACAAAACTTCAACAGAAAACTCGGTAAGATCCGTTAGTATAATAAAGCAAATCACCACTATAAGTACTGTTGAAAACCAATTCATATTTTGTTTTTGCATTGGGTCTACTATAATATAACTTTTTCATGGCTTAATCCACTAATATGAATCGATAGTTTCATCAAAACAAGCAAACTAAAAACAGAATCTGTCTAAAACAGAACAATCTGTAATAATTTGAACATTCACCATACTTCTGTTAATTGAAAATTTTTACCAAAATTAGGAAAAATAAACAATTTGTATAGGAAGACAGTGCAAAAAGAATCAGAACCATTTGACGTTCCAGCTAAAAATGTAAAATCGCGCACTACAGCCAAAGTTTCTGTCCTGCACCGTACAAACCATCAAGCAAATGTAAACATCCTAAAGGCAAACCTTGGCACATTATTTTTATAATACAATGGAATTGTACAAGGGGATAATTATTTTTATTGAAAAGTTTCTGTAATCAAGATTCACAAAGTTTCCGTGAGCATGAACAAATTTCAAGGAGCTCTCCCACTTCAACAATGCTTGTCTTTCTCACTTTCGCTTTCCTTTTTGAAAAAGTTTTTGGTTCCCCTCTTTATTTTTGTTGTTTTTAAACTATATGAAAGCACTCAACAGAAATAAATGACTCTCTAAAACTTCGGGGTTGTCTCCCTGGCAGCGCTTTCTTTAAAGCCATTAAGCTAGGCATATAGTGCTCAAGTAGTGAATCCACCCGGATCCCAAGGTATATCAAAGCCAATTTTAATTAACAATGATTTTTAATTTAGTAGTGAGCACAAAGCAACATATATCAAGCAATGACGAAGTCTAACTCTCTTCCTATTCATCGGCATGTCATAAAAGAACAATTCATGCACACAAAGTAAAGGCCAATGCATAGTATAAACAGTTTCTTGCAATTTTACCATATTGGAAACATAGAGAGGTGGGGATATAGTTCCTGTCTCATAATAATTGCAAGTAGGAGCAGCAAGCACATGCATATTATATTCATCAAAACCATCATGTGCAATGGTAAAAAGCAACCCATCAATATAATCCTTAATAAGGGCAAACTTCTCCGATATAGTGTAATCGGGTGAATTCAAAAAGATAATAGGACTATCATGTGTGGGTGCAGTAGCAACAATTTCATGTTTAACATAAGGAACTATAGCAAGTTCATCTCCGTAAGCATAATTCATATTGGCATCTTGGCCACAAGCATAGCAAGCATCATCAAAAAGGGATATTTCAAGAGAATCAACGGGATCATAACAATCATCCTAGCAATCATCCTTCGGTAAGCACGAAGGGGAATTAAACAATGTATGAGTTGAAGAGTTACTCTCATTAGAAGGTGGGAATGGGTAGCTAATCCGCTCTTCCTCCTTTTGTTCTTCGCTCTCTTCCTCATCTTTTTCATCCAATGAGCTCACAGTTTCATCAATTTCTTCCTCCATAGACTCCTGCAAAATATTAGTCTCTTCTTGGACAGCGGAGTATTCCTCAATATATGGTTTAACATAAGCATTAGAAGCATAATTATCAACGCAATATTTAAGTATGGCAAAATTTGCAGATTGGTAAAGAGTAGCATCATACTTTTCAATCAAAGAACCAATTTCATAAGCACCCTTAAAAGCAACAAATTCTTCAATTTGTTGAACATCATAGTAACTATAAACACCCTTAGCATACGAAGATACGATTCCATTATCAATAAACTCACATTGGTAGGGAAGGTGTTTCTTAGGGTTTTCAGAACAGCAAGTAAAATCATATATAACATAAATTCCAAGCATAGCATTGCAAACAATGAATTTGATCCAACAAACGTTTCCCTCTTTCAGATATACGGTGTCGCACATAACAAGCATGCTCATCTAAAGATTTGCCCTCAACTAAGCTAGTTGGGGTTTCAGCACGAGCACATAGGGATCGAAGATGATCCAAGTAAAAAGCTTCAGGAGTGTGATAGATTTTGAGTGGTTCTTCAACCATTGGTTCAGTAGGTACAACTAATTTTTTTGGTATTTTGCGTTTCCTGCCCATAACTAAAGATAGAAAACAACTAAGAACAGCAAATAAAAATTACTTAGTGACAAAGCAAACAAGCACACACGAGAATATTCACCCCACGCTATTGCTCCCCGGCAACGGCGCCAGAAAAAGGTCTTGATAACCCACAAGTATAGGGGATCACAACAGTTTTCGATAAGTAAGAGTGTCGAACCCAACGAGGAGCTAAAGGTAGAATAAATATTCCCTCAAGTTCTATCGACCACCGATACAACTCTATGCACGCTTGACGTTCGCTTTACCTAGAACAAGTATGAAACTAGAAGTACTTTGTAGGTGTCGTTGGATAGGTTTGCAAGATAATAAAGAGTACGTAAATAAAAAGTAGGGGATGTTTAGATAAAGAAACAATAAAGTAAATATAGCGAGTGTGGAAAAGTGGTGGTAGGAGTTGCGAAATTGTCCCTAAGCAATTGACTACTTTACTAGACCGATAGCAAGTATTATGTGGGAGAGGCCACCGCTAGCATGTCATCCCTTACTTAGAATTCTATGCACTTATGATTGGAACTATTAGCAAGCATCCACAACTACTAATGTTCATTAAGGTAAAACCCAACCATGGCATTAAGATATATTGGTCCCCCTTCAATCCCGTATGCATCAATTTCTATGCTAGGTTGAAGCTTCTGTCACTCTTGCCCTCCAATACATAGTCCTATCAACATACAAACTAACCCTAGGGTGTGATCCACGCGCGCAATCATATGATGGGCACCAAAGGACAGCAACATAACCACAGGCAAATTAAATCAATCATAGCAATTCATCAACCACCGATAGGACAACGAAAATCTACTCAGACATCATAGGATGGCAACACATCATTGGATAATAATATGAAGCATAAAGCACCATGTTCAAGTAGAGGGTACAGCGGGTTGCGGGAGAGTGGACCGCTGTAGATAGAGGTGGGAAGGTGATGGAGATGTTGGTGAAGATGGCGGAGGTGTTGGTGTAGATCGCGGTGATGATGATGGCCCCCGGTGGCACTCCGGTGCCACCGAAAGCGAGGGGGAGAGAGCCCCCCTCCTTCTTCTTCTTCTTCTTCCTTGACCTCCTCCCTAGATGGGAGAAGGGTTTCCCCTCTGGTCCATGGCCTCCATGGCACGGGAGGGGCGAGAGCCCCTCCGAGATTGGATCTGTCTCTCTGTCTCTCTCTTTCTGCGTTCTCAGATTCTTCCCTTTCACCGTTTCTTATATTCCCGGAGATCCGTAACTCCGATTGGGATGAAATTTTGACACGATCTCTATCCGGAAATTAGCTTTCTTGCGGCGAAATAAGGGCACCAACCGCCTTACGGGGTAGCCACGAGGGTCAGGGGCGCTCTTGACACCCTGGGGCGCGCCCCCTACCTCGTGGGCCCCTCGAGCATTGTCTCGCGTGGATTATTCTTCCCAGAAATCATATATATTCCAAAAAAAATCTCTGTCAGTTTTTATTCCGTTTGGACTCCGTTTGATATGGATATTCTGCGAAACAAAAACCATGCAACAAACAGGAGCTGGCACTGGGCACTGGATCAATATGTTAGTCCCAAAATAGTATAAAAAGTTGCCAAAAGTATATGAAAGTTGAATAATATTGGCATGGAACAATCAAAAATTATAGATACGGCAGAGACGTATCAGTGCCATCGAGTTATTCCACTCGGTCACACCGACAAGGTCTAGATATATATACTCGCAGGTAAAATTTTGGAAATTCCTCCAAAACCTTTCGCTCGCGCGTATCCAGCTCTGCCGACTCAGGTCTCTGGATCATCTCCTCATCGCCAGCGACCTCCCGCCGCTGGTCTCCGCCGCTGTCAACGGGAATCTTCACCGCCGTAGCGAGTTCACCGCCGAGTTAGGGTATGAACTCGACCCTATGTGCAATCTTAACCTCTGATTCCTACACTTGGGTCAATGCCATGATTCTTACCACGTATGAGATTACTCTATCCAGCAAAAACTTCCTTTAGATTAGTTTTGATTCAGAAACTTAGGGTTAGGTTTCCGCTGAACTCATCTCGGACCGACCGAGTTGGAGAAATCGGTCTCACCGATTTGGCTTAGGCCATTGCACTTGTGAACTTTGGTCTGACCGAAACTTACAAATCGGTGTGACCGAGTTCGATTCTCTGTGAAACACTAGCAATCTCGGAGTCACCGAACTGTGTCTCGGTCTGACTGATTGCAGTAGTTTGGACTCTAATATTGCTTCGGTATCACCGAGTTGAACAAATCGGTAGCTCCGAAATGCTTTCTGCAGAAAACTAAAAATAAGTTCTTGACTTAATTGTTTTGCAAAATCTTTGTACTTTGTGATGCTCATCCACTCTATCTCAACTATATCTATTCGTAGGGTCAGCCTTCAGTTTGCAGTGTCAGCTATGTCAGATCAAAGTGATAGCCAAAACAAGTCTAAGGAACAGGTCAACTTGAGTGAGGGCACTAGTCCCTCTGGCAGCTATGATGAGCGTAGCAGAAGCACCCCAAGCAACTTGCCCAAGGCAGCAACCAGAATAAGGAAGAAGAGAAACTCAGATTCAGAGAATGAGAACTATGTGACTGTTGAGGAAGAAGTTACTTCCAAGAAGAAAGTTGTCAAAAAGGCATTTGGCACTATAGCTTCAACAAAGCCAGGTTTGCACAAAAAGGCTCCTGCCAGGAGAGTTCCCATGTCAAAGGCCAGAGCTTCAACCCTTGAAGCCTCCAAGTCAGCTGAAGAAGAAGCTGCTGGTGAGGGAAAGAAAAGGAAAGAAAGGGTCAAAAGACCATGTCTAGAGTTATTGGAAAGCCATCAATGATGATCCAATCGGATGAGGAAGAGGAAGAATAGGATGTTGCACCAGTATCCAAAGCACAGAACCTGATGGGGGATGCCATCAAGTCTGGGGCTGCTCCATCAAAGCCCAAGGCTGCCCCCAAGGCTACTCAAGCTTCTAAGCCTTCTGCACCAAAGAGAAGCATTAGAGATATACCAGCTGCTGAGAAGAACAAGGCCCTAGTGCCTGAAATGGAAGAAGAAGAAGATGATGAAGCCCAAGTGCTCAGAAAACTTAAGCCAAAAATTCCTGATCATGATGACAATCACCGAGTGGCTGAAAACATGAAGGAGAGAAAGGATGCAGGTCTCAGATTGTGGAGACAATCAAACCCTTGTGCTGTGAGGAGAAGAACTGCTGTGGACTACATATTTCACACCAAGGAACAGCGGGACTTCTATGAGACAATCCTTTTGGATAAGAAGCCCATCGTGTGTGACATGAAATGGGTGGACTGGAAATACATTGACAACAATGAAGACCATTTCCCTGGAGTGCATGAGATATTCAGACTTAATTGAGTTGACACCTTTGTGGGTCAAAAATTGACCAATAGGAATGATGATCTTATCATGCAGTTTTACTCCACTGCTCATTTTTATCCAGACTGGAGAATTGTATGGATGACTGAAGGTACAAGGTACCAGTCTACTGTTGTTGCGTGGGCCAAGCTTATCAATGCCCCTGAAGAAGCTAAGGATGACATTGATGTCTATGCTAAACCTAGGAAGGGTCACAACTCCATGGCCAACATGTACAAGGAAGTACCTGACAAGGCCTTGGAGACACACAAGCTAGGCTGAGTGTACTATCTATTGTCTGGATTGGCCACCATGAACACCATTTTGAGGCACACCTTGCTGCCCAAATCAGGAGATCACAGGATGATCAGAGGCCACTCCATCAATTTGTTTCATATGTTTGATGTGCCCCGGAAACTTAAAGTGATGAGTTTGATTGTTGAGATAATCAAGAGAACTGCATCAGACCAAAAGAGATCACGTGGGTATGCTCCACACATCCAGATGCTCATCAACTCCAAGATGGGCAAATGCATGTATCTCCTAGACAAAGAGCGCCTTCCCCTGAGGCTTGATCGTGAGGACAACACAGTTATCATGGATGCTTCAGATCCTACTTCAGTAGAGGCTCAGGAGAAGAGGGAACAAGCAAAAGCATAGAAGGCAGCCAAGATGCCAAGTGCTGAAGAAGCTTCACAAGTTTTTCTAAAGTCTAAACAAGACCAACTTGGCTATCTCATTCAAGATAATTTGAGGATTGAGAAAGGTTTGGCCAACCCGACTCAAAATCAAGAGTCTTGAGATAATTTTTGAGACAAAACTTCATGACTTGGATGTCAAGGTGACAGAAATTCAAACTTCTATGGAGAAGATCCAAGTAGAGCTTGAGGACAGGAGTGATAAGGACACTACTGATTCTTATCAAAGGGTTCCCAGAAGATAGAGGTTTGCAGCAGTGACAGTGACAGACACTAGAGCCACAACTTCAGCTCCTGCAGCCACAGCTTCAGTTGCAACTCCACAACACCTACAACCTCTTCAGATGCATTTGTTGCAGGACTCCTCTCCATGCCACCTTCGCACTCTGGAGTTCCCAGAGATCAAGCTTAGAGAGCCGCATAGCACTATGCATTTTCAAGCTTTTTGGTAACTTGTTGCCAAAGGGGGAGAAAGTGTATAGATCATAAGCTTCGAGAGAGAGTGCTTTGCTTTGTTTTTGTCAATCTTGCTACTTGTTTGATTGTTTTCTTGGTTGATACTCTACTTTATGTGTGTGTGAGAGATACTTGTATGGTCATGTGCTTGATCATATCATACTTTAATGTTTGTGCTTGAATGATGATATTCTATATCTTTTATGTATGATCATTCACATTTTGTCTTGGTGATGAGTGCATATTCCACATTTTATCATTTTGAGCGCTCCACCAAGATGTATGTGACATGGAAGAGTAACCCATGATCCTAATCGATTGTGCATTTGCATTCAAAAGCAAATTTTAAATAAAGCACAAATTTAGGGGGTGCTCTTACTTATCACATACTTCTCAAAGCGACGATGTATTTCATTCTTGTTATCATTTGTTGAAGCTTTGATCTATATGTTGTCATCAATTACCAAAAAGGGGGAGATTGAAAGTGCAACTAATCCCTGGGTGGTTTTGGTAATTCTTAACAACATATAGCTCATTGAACTAATGTTCTTTCAAGATAATCATTTTAGGAAGTTCAATGATTGGCATGGCATGGACTAGAGATATGGACCCCTCAAAATGCTAAGGACACATATTGGCAAAAGCTCAAGACTCTACATATTCATTTTACTGATCCAAGATCACATTGAGTCCATAGGAAAAGCCAATACTATTAAAAGGGGATGAGGTGTTATTTAATGGCTTGCTTGCTCAAAATGCTTAGTGATATTCTCCAAAGCCCTCAACCACTTTCTCATTTCCACATATGTCCTAAACCAAAAGTCAAATTCGGCCCCACCGTTTTGATCTATCCGGCGCCACCGGGTTCATTTGACATAGCCATATCCACAAACCCTAATCAATTCGGTCTCACTGATATGGATCTCGGTCTCATCGAGATGGGATTGCAAACTCTTTGTTTCCCTTAGTAACATTTTGGTCTAACCGAGATGAGCGCTTAGTCCCACCGAGTTCTCAATGCAAACTCTCTGTTTCCTTCTCATAACGTTTCGGTCTCACAGAAATGAGCGATTGGTCCCATCGAGTTTGCCTGACCAACTCTCTGTTTGCCTATTACTGAAATCGGTCTCACCGAGTTTAAGTGATCGGTCTCACCGAGATCAAGTTATGCCCTAACCCTAACGAAATAGGTCCCACCGAGTTGATCATGTCGGTCCCACTGAAAAGCCTAACGTTCACATTTTGAACTGAATCGGTCTGACCGAGTTTCACTATTCGGTCCCACCGAGTTTGGTAAATTGTGTGTAACGGATAGATTTTGTGTGGAGGCTATATATACCCCTCCACCCTCCTCTCCATTAGTGAGAGAGCCATCAGAACGTGCCTACACTTCCACTACTCATTTTTTGAGAAAGAAGCACCTACTCATGTGTTGAGACCAAGACATTCCAATCCAACCACAAGAATCTTGATCTCTAGCTTTCCCCAAGTTGCTTTCCACTCAAATCATCTTCCCACCATATCCAAACCTGTGAGAGAGAGTTGAGTGTTGGAGAGACTATCATTTGAAGCACAAGAGCAAGGAGTTCATCATCAACACACCATCTATTACCTTTTGGAGAGTGGTGTCTTCTAGATTGGTTAGGTGTCACTTGGGAGCCTCCGTCAAGATTGTGGAGTTGAACCAACGAGTTTGTAAGGGCAAGGAGATCGCCTACTTAGTGAAGATCTACCCAAGTGAGGCAAGTCCTTGGTGGACGATGGCCATGGTGGGATAGACAAGGTTGCTTCTTCATGGACCCTTCGTGCGTTGAGCCCTCCGTGGACTCGCGCAACCGTTACCCTTCGTGGGTTGAAGTCTCCATCAATGTGAATGTACGATAGCACCACCTATCAGAATCACGCCAAAAATCTTCGTGTCTACATTGTGTTTGCTCCCTCCAAACTCCTCCCTTTTATCTTCATATGCAATTATTTACATTTCACTGCTATAATCTTAGAATTGCATGTGTAGGTTGATTGCTTGACTTGTATTAAGTTGCTAAAATCTGCCAAGACTTAAAATTGGGAAAATGCTAGATTTTTATTAGGTCAAGTAGTCTAATCACCCCCCCTCTAGACATACTTTCGGTCCTACATTTCCTAACCATATACATGAGTTGTCATTTGATAATGGGGCCACATCATTAGAAGAATGATGTGATGGATAAGACCCATCCGTTAGCTTAGCATATGATCGTTCAATTTGTTGTTACTGCTTTCTTGAATGTCAAATACATGTTCCTTTGACTATGAGATCATGCAAATCCCGGATACCGAATGAATACCTTGTGTGCTATCAAATGTCACAACGTAACTGGGTGATCATTAAGATGCTCTACAGGTATCTCTGTAGGTGTCTGTTGAGTTGGCATGGATCGAGATTAGGATTTGTCACTCTGTGTATCAGAGAGGTGTCTCTGGGCCCTCTCGGTAATACACATCATAAGAAGCCTTGCAAGCAAAGTGACTAAGGAGTTAGTTACATGATGATATATTACGAAATGAGTAAAGAGACTTGCCACTAACGAGATTGAACTAGGTATGAAGATACCGACGATCGGATCTCGGGCAAGTAACATACCGACAGACAAAGGGAACTACGTATGTTGTCATCATGGTTTGCCAATAAAGATCTTCGTGGAATATGTAGGAACCAATATGGGCATCTAGGTCCCCCTATTGGTTATTGACCGGAGAAGCGTCTCGGTCATGTGTACATCATTCTCGAACCCGTAGGGTCCGCACGCTTAACGTTCATTGATGATATAGTTTTATATGAGTTATGTATGTTGGTGACCGAGTGTTGTTCAGAGTCCTGGATGAGATCACAGACATGATGAGGAGCTCTGGAATGGTCCGAAGGTAAAGATTGATATATGGGATAATAGTGTTTGGTCTTCAGAAAGGTTCCGGAAGGGGTTCCGGATGTTTCCCGAAATATTTGGGTACGAGGACACTTTATTTGGGCCAAAGGGGAAAGCCTACAGGTTTTTGAAAAGTGCAAAAGGGGGTTTTGCGGAGATGAGAGGCCAGACGTCGGGAACCCTGGCGTCTGGCCCTGGAGTCCGAGAAGGAGTCTTACCTTTCGGGAAAAACCGACTTTGAGGAGGCTTTTACTCCAAGTTTCGACCCCAGGGATCAACATATAAATAGAGGGGCAGGGTTAGCACCCAAGACACATCAAGATTAACCAAGCCGTATGCCGACAACCCCGTCCATATAGTTTACCCTCCGTCTAGTTTCTGTAGTGCTTGGAAGCCCTGTGGAATTTGTTCTTCATCACCAACCGTCACCACGCTGTCGTGCTGTTGGAACTCATCTACTACTTCGCCTCTCTTGCTGGATCGAGAAGGCGAGGACGTCATCGAGCTGAACGTGTGCTGAACGCCGAGGTGCCATGCGTTCGGTACTTGATCGGTTGAAGCACGAAGAAGTTCGACTACATCAACCGCGTTGTGAAAGGCTTCCTCTTACGGTCTATGAGGGTACGTAGACACACTCTCCCCCTCGTTGCTATGCATCTCCATGGATAGATCATTGCGTGGGCGTAGAATTTTTTTTTGTTTTCCATGCAACGTTCCCCAACAGTTGGTCCTAGATATCGCCCTCAATGCCAGTGCCCTCCTCGCCTCCTGCGCAGCCCGCTCTGCTTGCTACCTCGCATACAACAGTGCATGGATATCTGTATCTGACACTGCTCCACTGTTGCCACCCTGATCGAACGCCGAAATGAACCCAAGGTGCCATAGCGGTTCCTCCAGATCTCGAAGGCGAACGCAGTGCAACCCCAATCACAACCACACAACGTGGCAAACGGAACTGCAGTAGGGCGCGCTTGGGCCTGATGGAAGATGGGGGCGCACTGAAGGATGGGGAGAGCACGCAACTTTGATATGTGTGGGGTGCGGCGTCACGAGAGCAGGGCTCGGGGTGGGCATGGGGACGGCTTCAATCGTCGCCCTGCTACTGTGATCCACACCACTCTTGAAATATCAAATAAATATCAAAAAAAACCGTATGAGAACCAGAAAAAACCCAGTTATTGAGGGCTGTCGCCCACTGGAGAAAGAATAGAAGGCAAAAAATAAGTCTATATCTATATCTATACCTACTAATAAAGCAAAGTGTGCTTCTCTGATTTTTTTTCATCTCTTCGCCATTGAAAAGATGTTCTCTCTATTCAAGGTGGTACTAAATTTTTGTCCGTTCGTCTATTAAAAAAGGGGAAACTCTATAGATCATCCGCCGGATCACAACCTCGCATCCGTCAGCTTGTTTGCACGCCACATGTCCCTTGGCCACCACCACTAGTTTTTGCAACTGGCCCGTTGTTGCAATCTCTCTCATCGCAACAACGGCACTGTTCCAGGATCTGGATCCTGAGAGAAGTCGCCACTCGTGCTCCTCCCGAGCTCCCATCGAGTCGTCGCCTCCCCGCGCTGCTCCGACTGCCCCGAGCTCCCGTTGAGTTGCACGCCTCCCTGTGATGCGACCTGGTCGGAGGCTTGATGCTCGCCGTCGGCAGTGCCATGGCAGGGATGGGCGGCGCCGCTCCTCCGTAACCACCGTCCAACGGGTTCACGACGAACGACGACGGTGTTTTGTTTTGCAACATCCATTGTGTCGCAATTTTTTTTCTGCAACATTAGTCATGTTGCAAAACTTTCTTCCGTAATAGCATATAGAGGTGAAGACGAAGAGAGAAAATTCCGCAATAGCACCTCACTTGCAAAAAAATCTGCAACAATACCTCTGTTGCAAAAAAAAGAGAAAAAATATATTCTGCAATGACCTATGTTGCAAAAAAAATCCTGCACACAACCTATGTTGTAAAAATATCCACAACAGAATCTTTGTTACAAATGTGAGCTTTGTTGCAAAGAGGAATTAGTTTAGCTGCTTGATTTTGTCACATCCGACCGCTCGCAAGGTGGTTGATCTTTTAGAAAGATCCGTCGGCCGACGCATAGCAGGCCCGAAAAACGTTAGAATTTTGTACACGGGCCGCCTGCAGCATGTTCCCGCAAAGCCAGCTCATTTATTTTCGTGCCAGCACAGGTAAGAGAATCCTATTTATCGCATCGAATGTGGAATAGTCGCAGGTTCACACAGGGCGCCAAAGCTGGGTTGTACTGTTTTTCATTTTTTTTGTTCTGTGTTACGTTTCCATTTTATTTTTCTTTCTTGTTTCTTTTGTCTTTTTACTTTCTCCTCTTTTTCATAAATTGTTTTTTTCAAAAAACTCGATAATTTCAGGAAAATTGTAATTTAGAAAAACTGTTCATGATTTTAAAAAATACACCATTTTGAAAAATGTTCAGAACATTAAATCCTTGGTCTCATTGCAAAATTGGTTCAGAATTTTTAAAATTGTTCTGTTTTTTCTTTGTGTTTTTCAATGTTGTTCGAGATTTCAACAAAAGTTGCATTTTAAAAATGTTCCAAATACGAAAAATATTCTTGTATTGGTGAAATCTTCGCATATTCAGAATAATGTCCGAGTTTGAAGAAATACATTTTCAAAAATTGTTATGAATATTAAAAATATGTTTCCTTTTTGAATAAAAATCACAACTTTTAAAATGTCATGTTAGTATAAAAGGTCCATGTTTGCAAATAAAATTGCTAACTACAAACTTTTCAGATTTTGTTGTGTATTCCTGAAAATGTAAAGAATTTCAAGCTAATTTTTGGGATTTTCAAAATTATTCATGTTTCCAATAATATTCAGTAATTTATATTTTTTTAAAGTTCAAAAAAAAATCCCAATCTGGCATTGGAGTATGTTCTTAAAGGTTTGAGTTAGCCATTGGTTGATAGGAGTCGTTTCTTTGAGTGGCTAGCAGCACGTAGTTAGGTCTTTAAGGGATGATTTCGATCCTTGAACTCATCAATTTTTGGAATTTTTTCATGCCTTACAAACATAGGTCGTCTTGGAGCCTACCAGTGTGCTGTCCCATACACGAACTGATGTGTGTCCCACATGCTATTTTACGCAACTAGCATCATATAGCAGCTCCCATGCAGTTGGTCCAAGAAAAAAAATCTCTGTTGCACAGGCAGTATTGGGCCTCGGCCGCACTCCTATATTGGGTCGTCTGAGGGAGCAATTTTTTTCTTGGGCCAATAAAAGAGGATATGTTGGTTTGGCTCGAATAAAAAAAATTGTGGGCACATGAGCGCTAAGATAATAAAATAGAATAAATCCTAATGAAGAAGGGATATTGATGTCTGGTTATGCGCTAAATATGCTAATGAAACGGGATTTATGCCCTACAATTAATAATCTATCCGGTTACGCCATCATAAGAGAGAGTGGCCGAAGCAGCCATGGCCCGAAGGTCGTCGCATAGCTACCAAATGAGGAGGTAGACACAACCCCGGGACAGAGGCGGACCCGGAGGAAAACAAGCACGAGATGGATGGTTGCTGCAACACCGATTAACCCCACCACTATCATGATCTCGTCAGACAAACATGACCCGCGAGAAGACTGCAACTCCTCTTTCTATCACATCGATATGACAATCGTTTATGGTGGACACATCAATTATCCCTCCCATGGTTTCTCGCAAAGAAATATCTCTCGCATTGCAATGTACGGGCATATTATGTGCTAGTAAAAAAAGAAGTAACTTGTCACAACTGTTACGATGTCCGAGTGATTTGTGCGCTTCTCGTTGAAGGTTCGAGCCCGTCGCCCGCACAAATTTTGTGTAGTTTAAATACCAGAAAAAGAAAAAAAAAGTTAAATGGGCTGCAAAGCTCGGATGTGGGCTGCGCGAAGGAGCCAGATAGTGGGTCGTGCCTAGTAACTTTGTTAGGCTGGTATCATGATGATTGCATGCACGCTTATGTCTATGTTTATTTTTTGAAAAAAATGATTAAATGATTCTATCTAAAAATACCTTTTTTAATACGTATACTTCAAACCTAAAATTTATTAAGATATATCAAACCTATAACTTTTCAAAATGTTAATGCAGTGTATAGAAAAATGTTAATAGCATAGTTTAAATAACATTGATACCGCTAAAAAAGTTTGTAACAGAATATTTTCATGTGTTTCAGTAAAATGTACGTGAAATTGTGAAAAGAAATGTTAATCATCTATTTGACAAATAATAAACGTGCATAAAAATTCTGACCTATATGAAAAATGTACAACGTGTATGTAAAAATGTAGAGAATAAAAAATATATATAATAATAAATGTGAATCATATAATAATAAAATGTGAAACGTGTAAAAAAGTATTACAGATGTATAAAAAAAGGTAAAACGTACATGAAAAATAGGTATAAAACATATACATGAAAAATATATTAATTACGCAATTAACAAAACTAAAACTGTATAACTTAAATGCTGTTGATGTATATGAAAAATATACAACGTGTAGTAACAAAGTAGACAATAAAAACATATTTTAATAGAAATATCAATCATCGATTTACAATATGTTAATACTGTATTATTAGCAAATGTCACTATGTAAGTGAAAAAATGTGCATTGTGTGTAAGAAAAGTTGGCATGTGCTCAATAAATAGAAAAGGAGAGGAAAATATGGGAAAATTTTCCGAATAAACCAGTAAAAAAGAAAACATTAAGAAACAAAAAATAAAATGAAAATCAGAAGAGAAAAAAATGACAGAATAAAATTATTTGTTACAGTGTTGGGCTGGCTCGCTAGCTCCTGCCCATAGGCGATTCCTAATGAATTGGTAAGGGCCAGACATAGTCATTGCTTGATATTTTTAAAATTGTGAATTCGCAGTTATAAGCAGGCCGTGCAAGCCGCTCCAACTGACAAGCTTCCATGCTATATAAACAATGCGGATTTTTAAATAAACAAACTACAGCAGCAAAATCTTAACGTTCAAAATCGAACTAAGGACATTTATTTTTTTGAGAAAAATCAAACCAAGGACCTGTTGCCAGTGATCCAAAATAGCCAGCTACTGTAACTCCTAGAAATTTGTAACTAAAATAGCAACACGGTGCATATGAACAATAAGTCGCAACATATTTATACATTTTAGAAATTTCGAAAGTTATTTTCGTTTTGAATCAAAACGCATACATTTCATGAAAACGTGAACAATTTTTGACTTCTCAAATATTTCTTAAAAAAGGAACAAAATTAAAAATGAGATGTGTTTATGAAATTACGAACAATCTTTTAAAACATAGAAACATTTTCTGCAAAACAGGAACAACATTTGAAAACGTGCAATTTTTAAACTTTATGAACAACTTATTCAAAATATAAACATTTTCCAAAAATTTCCTGAACATTATTTGAATATGGGAACAAATTTGAAAACAAGAACAATTTTCAATATTTGCAAATTTCTCATATATTTTTTAAAATTGTGAATTCGTATTTTTAAACATGATGTTTTTCGGAATTATGAACATTTTTTCAAAATGCGAACATATTTTTAAACTAGGAACAGTTTTTGTCAGGCACGATTTTTTTTCAAAATTCCAGACATTCTTCAAATTTTCGAATTAAATTTGGAAACACGAAAATTGGAAATGGTAGAACATATTTAGACATTACATCATTTTTTGAATTGATGAACAAATTTAAAATTCAAACATCTTTTAAAATTTTCCGATTTTATTCTGAATTGGACAACAAAATTTCAAAAACACGAACAGTTTATAAAATTCTTTAACAAATTTTGAAAGTTGAACATTTTTTGAAATTTCCAATTTTTTCCTAAATGTTTGAACATAAACATAAAATGCAAACATTTAGTAAATTTCAAATTATAACTTTTTATAATTTTCGACCTTTTTTTGTACAAGAAGCGGACCATATTTAAAATCAATTTTTTTGTAACTTCTGAACTAAATTTCAAACCAAGATCTTTTCTTAAAAAATGAACAATTTAAAAAAAAAGGAGATTTGATGAAAAATAAAAAAATGAAAATGAACAAAACGAATAGAAAAAAGGAAAAGGGAAAGAAACGGAAAAGTAGAATAAAAAATAATAGGAAAAAAGAAAAAAGAAAAAAAAACGTTCAGGAACCATCTAGAACGTTCATAAAATTGAAAAAAACAGGTTGGGTACCTTCGAGAATGTTCCCAAAACCGGGATCGGAGGTGCCCGTCTCGCTGCCGACTCGTGTCGGTTGGTCGTTTGATTGGGGGTGTTCGAAGCAGCGACAATTTGATGCAGCATGCGTCACATAGGAATCGGGTTCGCTTGGAGTCATTTTAAAAAGTTTCCAGAATCTTCACACGTGGTTTTGTGAAGCTTGTGGGCCGGTTTTTCCTTTTTATGTTGGATATGGCTATTATTGTTTTCCATGTTATATGCGTTTTTGCTGTGCATATTTATTTTTTAATTCACGATTTTTTTCTTTGTTGAATGTGGGAATATTATTTAGTGAAAAATTCTTTAAAGTTCATGAATAAGTTTTATTTATATATTTTTAAATTTATTAATACTTTATAAATTGTGAATATTTTCAAATTCATGATTTTGTATTTCATTTATATGACCAGTTTTTTGAACTTGCGCGCGGACGTTTTATTTCGTGAACATTTTTAAAATTTATGATTTGTTCTGTAATTGAAAAGTATTGTCTAAACTAATGAACATTTTTAGAAGTTATGAACATTTTCAAATTTTGCAAATATTTTATTCGAGATTCACGATTATCCTTGCAAATTCGTGAAATTTTTTCGGATTTAAAATTTATTTCTATAAATTCCCTGATTTATTTATTTAAAATAAGAACAATAGAAATATAACAAAAAATGCGACAAACAACACATGTACCTAGCCAAGCTTTTATTAATTTGTCGCAATGTGTTGACACGAGATTTTAGCATGGTACGAGACGCAATTAAGATGGCCATAAATGAAAAGGGTTTCAACGTGAAAAGGTTTCATATCATCAAATTGAGCAACTTCATTGTTTGAGTCATCATCATCCGACCTCAGGTTAGGAGTCGAAACTGTGCTCAGAGCTCTAAAATTTTATGTTGAGATCACTGTTTGGCTGATTACACCCCAAGATGGCCTCATATGAAAAAAAATGATCTACATGAATTGTCTCCGTCTTGTCGAAATGGTCAATTTTGATATAAAGATCGTCCCAATCCGAGTTCGTATGCAAAAGTTAGAGGCAACACTCTGCGGACCAACCCTGATGAAAAAGTGGCACGAGGTAGCAGACACCCACCTAGGTGATGTCTGATGGGTTGCGCGAGCTATTTGGCCTTCACCGGTTTTGGATGCTTGCTGGTTTTTGCATGATTGCCGATTCTGAGTGCTTGCCGGTTTTGAAAGGCTTGCTGGATTGAAGGGCCTGCCGACCAAGAAAAAAGCTTGCCGGTTTTGAACGCTTGCTGGTTTCGAGTGCTTGCTGGTTTTCGTAAAAGCTTGCCGGAAACTAGTAGGGACAATTCGAACAGAAGTTGAAGATGGGATAAAAAAATTATCTAGATGTACTTGGATGAAAGGTGTTCTACACAGAAGTTGTGCGTATCGTAGAAACGGTCAACTTTGCTTTCAAAGTCATTATCACATAAGATAGTATATGGCCTGCAAAGTTGCTACAAGACTCGGACAGCCAAAAAACTGCATGGCTGAGTCCAACTGGGAGTCAAAGATGGCCTCGTAAGGTATTTAAGATGGCCTAAATAAAACGTTCAACATGAAAGTTGTTTGTCTCATCAAAACGGTTAAATTTTTTGTTGGGCTTATCTTCATCCAAGGTCGTTTGTGGCCTATGAGGCTCAAAGACCGAACTGTTGTCTCACACTTACGTAAATCCGGGTTCGGGTAGTTTTGGAAAGATTTGGACGGGAGTTGGAGTCCTTTTCTTTTACGGGAAGTCCAGTCACCTCATAAATAGATGAAAATTGACAGCCGATTGAACAACACACAATTAAACAAATCAATATACTACTTTTTATCTATATTTTATCTTCCCATCGTTTTCTCTCTTGTTCTTCGCTGTTCATCGTTGAGAGCCACGAATCCCGAGGCTCTAGGGGCGAGCAAATCGACCTAGAGCAGCCCATAGCTGCCGCACTCCTTGACAGCGTCCCTCCCGGGCGTGCGGGGTTTCAGGTCTGCAAAAGCGCCCGCTGACTGTCTTGCGCATCACGCTCTCGGTCGGGTCTCATTCGACGTGAGCTGCAGTGCATCACCCCCGGAGTCGAGGATACACGTGACGTGTTCGTGTCTCAACACACTTTTTGGTGACCCTACTAGAGACTAAAAATCAATCACCTTCATCATCCATCATGGTCGATCTTTCGAAGCCATCAGAAGTGGATGCCGATAACATCATCATGAAGCCCAATTTTGAGGAATTATCGGCAGACCATCACCAAGCTTATGAGGAGTACAAGAAGGCACGTGAAGAGAAGGAGATGCATGAGTTCCTTGCTAAGTTCAAAAAGGATCGCCAAGGCAACATCACTTCAATTGAAGAAATCAAGTTTTTTCCTCTTCACAATGAGCAAGTAGTGCCAGCTGTAAGCAAAACCTTCTCTCCTGAATAGTCAGCTAAAATTACTATTCTTATTGCTGAGATAGACAATAATACTGCTCGAAAAAAATACTCCTCAATCATCTAATGGTAGTGGTGGTATGTCTGCTGGCGTAGAAAACTTTAGTCCAACTTTATCTATTTCATCGGCGCCGCCCGTGCTGTTGTATTCTTATTCCAGTCAGACAAACCAACTTGTTGCTCCACCCTTTAATCCTGCCATGAACATACCAAATTCAGTGAATCCAACTGCATTGCTAGGTTATGGTTCGGCAAGTCCAAGTGGATTGCTGCCGAACTATGGTACAACATACACACCACCATCTCTTCCGACTAGCATTATACCAGCTATTAGAAATCATATTCACCATGCGCCACAACCACAAGCAGTGCCGCTCAATATGAGTGATATTTTGACTAATGCCAGAGAGGAGATGTATAGGGTGTTCGAGCATTGTGGGATTGAACTACCTAAACCACGAATTTCCAGGAAACCATATCTAGAATTATTTTTTATGTCGTGCCATGCCCTTCCGGATATAAAGTTTCAGATTTTGTTAAATCTAGCGGAGAGGGAACAAAGACTATATGGGAGCATGTTAGTCAGTACTTGGCACAATTAGGTGAGGCAAGTTCACAAGATGAGTGGAAAGTACGTTACTTTCCTTTGTCTTTGACTGGTACGGCTTTCTCGTGGTTTTTTTTTTGCAAATTATATAAACATTTTTCTGAACTTTATGAACGGTTTTATAAATTTTCACTAAAACCTTTTTCATACTGGCTAGCATTTCTTGTTTTTAACAGAATCAACTCTATGAGCTACTTTTGTTTCTAACATTTATCTAACTTTTGTTTCTAATAGAAGATCGCATACATAAATGACTTTTCTCTGAACACTTGAGTATACGAGAATCAACTCTGGGAGCTACTAGGACATCTTGAACGCTTGTGCCTACTCATTTCTCTTTTCTCTTTTATTCTCTTCATTTCATGGACGCCTCCAGTTTTTTTCGTTTCGCTGGTCAGTATCTGAACGGTTCTTCTTAGTTTGTTTTTTGTTTATTACTTTTGCCTTTTCTTGTTCCTTTTCTTTTCTTTTTTCCTTTTTTAAATGCATGAACTTTTTTCAAACTTCTGTTTTTTGTTCTTTCAAAATCGATGAACTTTTTTCAAAAAGTTCATTTCAAAAATTGTAGTGGGTCGTTCGTTTTTTCCCTACTTTGTTTTGTCTCCCAAAAACTTAAATTTTGTTCTAATTACTTTTCTTAATTTTTTAAAGCGTTCATCGCACATTAAAAAATCATGAAGTTTAAAAACAAAGTTCGTACAACTTTTACGAAATGTTGATATCATTTAAAAAACTGTGACATTTAAACAATGTTCATGTGTTTAAAAAATGTTAGTGGAATTTTAGTTTTTTTTGAAAATTCATAAAATATATTCGCATAATATAGGAAAAGTGTTCCATACGATTCAGAATTTTTTTGTCACATTAAAAACGTTTATACAATGTAAAAAATGTTCACGTAATTTTAACAATGTTCTGCACCATTCAAAAAAATATTCATGACATTAGAATCGACTACAAAATGTGTCTGTGCGTTGCAACATGAGAGCAATAAATCCTCACATGCGACTTGAGATCCATCCGTGCTGCCACTTTCCTCTTCGCCACCATCTGTTGGGAAACGTAGTAGAAAAAAAGATCCTACGGTCACCCAAGATCAACATGAAGATGCATAACGGGTTGGGATAATTATCGTTACCGTCACCGAGTTGCAGCGGAAGAAGAATTTGCCGCCCTCAAACCGTCGATGAACGATCAATCTACTTGGTTGCAAGTGTTCAACCTTCACAATCCGGCAGCGCTTCGCCGTGCAGACCTAATCATCACCAGAGAATTAGAGGGAGGAGATTAGAACCACCCAGTACTTCTAATTATGAGGACAAGAGGATTAGCCTAGCTCTAATTAGTCAATTAGGACCAACTAGAACTAGAACTAGAGGAGGCTCCAAAACTTATATGAATAATAGAGCAAAGACCACCAGTATATATAGGTTGGAGAAGGAGGAGGGGGCAGCCACCAAGGAGGGAAAGTCCCTTCTTGGGGCACCGGCCAAGGGGGAGGGGGACTCCCCCCTAGTCCTATTTGGCCCCTTATATGGAAAGGGGGGGGGACCACTTCCTTACGGGCCCTTGTGGCCCATAATTCCTTCCACCTCTTAGTCTTTAAGCCCCATTGATATTTAAATTGAATATAAAATGTTCTAAATACTTCTAGATCATTATATTTTTTTAACAGCTCCAGCAACATTTTACACATATATATAATTTATCGGTAATACCCGGCATTACCCGATACTCTTCGAAACCCTTCGGGTGACCCTGAAATGCTTCTGGATACTCTCGAAACTATTATGAATATTCATGAAATAGTTTCACAAATATATTCTCATGACTCCCATCCTACCAAGACTTACAAGATTGTGATCATCTTAAACTTGTGACCTCGTAGGTTCGGTAACTCATAGACATGAATGGAACCGTTTGTTCAACGACGGGCAGCGGAACCGTGGAGGTCCGTATTGGTCCCCATGAGTACATGAACGATATTTGAGTGAACCTTCGGTTATCATGTGATGTTCCCTTTGCTTCGTGACACTTCAACAAAACCCGGGATGCATCAGTATCCTCCTGAGTCATCACCATGCTCACTATACTGAAATCCTCATTACCGGTTTTGTTCTTCTTTCTCGTTGTTGTGTTCCAGCATCCCCGTGATGAAGTTACGTGTGTCTGTCCAGATGATGATTGATGCTGTCACACCGATAGGGCCCTAAGAATATCTCTTCATCATCGGAGGAGAAAATCCCACTCTCGAGCTATCTAGTCCCTTGTCAAACTTTCCGATGAACCTGTAAGTTGTCGTTATGATCACCATGTTACAAGTGACGTTTGAGCAACCCCAAAGCCAACCATACGATAAGAAGTGACTATGATACTCTCATGGTCTAAGGAGCAAATTCACACGTTAACACTCCGTGTTGTTGCAATTGACTGCATACGATATTAACTCAATTCGTAACAAACAAGATTGGGTCGATTCAATATGAACGTTCTTCCAACGTCATAATCTCAATGTCGTTTTAGGATCATAGTTACACTTAACGATATCCTAAGATCCGAAAAATGTGATCACCAACAACACTTGAGACTAGGAACCTTTTATTTGTCGTTTATCATTCCACACATGCATATGAGTTTTCACTGAATCGCATATTCCAGGATCATAGCAGTTATAGCATAGAATATAAACTCTTTAATTATGAATACGGAAATATAATAATACAAATATTATTGTGCCTAGGGCATATTTCCAACACCATCATCCATGGGTAGTCATGTTGTCCAGCTAGTCATGACCAACGTTTTCAATCCCAAGGCAATGAGTTCAGTAATCACACTCTAGCACACCGGTTTCGCAAGCTTTCCTCCCTACATCGACTTGCAATTCCATAGACAATGCTCGTGCTTCGTCATGGAACAAACGACGGTTAATATGAATTGGGATAGTCCAAATTGGGAAACCAAGATGCGGACTGTTGTTCACGTTCAGTGACATTAGGAGCATTGCACAACGATCATTCATCCTCGCTCCCCTCCAGCCAAGTCTTGCTATGTCGATGAAGATGAACCGAGAGTCGATGGGGTATGACCAGGAGCCTGAGTAACAACAAATGGAGGCAAGGTTGAAGGGTCCATGTGCAATGCTCCTAATCTTGTCGAACGTGAACAACGGTCCATCTCTCGGCTTCCTGATTTGACCAGTCTCGGTCCATAACTCATCGCCTTGGGATTGAAAACGCTGGTCGTGAATAGTTGGACAAGGTGACCACCCAACAATGATGGTGGCGAAGAGAAGAAGTGGCAACACGGATAGATCTCAAGCGGCGTGCGAGGATTTTTCTCTCCTGTTGCAACACACAGACACATTTGCTAGTTTACTATTAATAGATGCAGGTCATTTTCGCAAAAAAGTTCTGTTTGGCGAAGGCCCAATGACGACGGACGAATTCTCCTGAGTATATCAAACAAAAGAAACATTTAAGACTCAGTCGTCAATCTTTATGGTTAACATAAAATCAATGATATAAAGAGGTGACAGAAGGAAGGAGAACTAAGAAAGCTTCCTCCTTTTAATATTAGTATATAGATATTCACGCATTTCAAGAATATATTCATGACTTTTTAAAAAAAGTGTTTCAACAATGTAAGAAGATGTGCACGTAGTTTTAAGCAAATGTTTCATAACATTTTAAAAGATAAATGTGTATTTAAAAATGTTTAAGATTTATTTGAGAAAATGTTCAATAATGTATTTGAGAAAATTTCATCATGTATTTGAGAGAGGCCCACGTGTATCAAAAAATGTGACTAGTGTATACAAAAAATGTACAACGTGTGCCAAAAAAATAAAACGAAAAACACAAAAAAGAAAAAGAAAAATTCCCCAACAAATGATAAGAGGAACATAGAAAAACACAAACAAAATAGGCATGGAAGGTTCAAAAACCAATCCAAACAAGTCTAATGAACCTTCCCAAAACCGCTTAGATGGGCCAACTCACTTAGGTTATGGTGACCCAGTGGCTGAGGCGGGGCGGTGATAGATCTTGCAACAAGTGGTAAATAGCCATGTACAGAGCAGCGCACATTTGAATCTACAGTGAAGGCGTGCCAAGGTTGGCGGCAGCTTTCTCGCCATTACTACATTGGTTGAGTCGTTCCCATGCGTAGGAGGATATTTCAGCATTGGACCAAGCAAGATGAGTTTGATGTGGTCATTAGAAACAGGGTAAGATTACTAACACGAGGTTTCTCAAAAGTAAGGTTGGAACTTTGATGAAACCTTACCCCCGTTACCCATCTTGAATCTATTCTTTTTTTGCTTGCACATGCCATGTTAATGGTTTTAATCTATACGAGATGGATGTGAATAGTATTTTTTTCTTAATGGTACTATATTAAAGGAAGTATATGTTGCACAATTACCTGACTTCGTTGACCTCCATCACAGAACCACATGCATAATAGGCATATGCCGACTCTCCCAGCCTCCCAGATCTGTTCTCCCATGGTTCTTCTTCCATCGCCGACTCCCCTCATCTCTGTTTTCCTTCTTTCTTAGCCCTTCCTTCATCTATCTCCTAAATGAGGTAAGCAACGTTGGGTTACCATAGGGTGGCATCGTCCCGTCAGCAAGGAGATGCGTTGTGGCGGCCGCTGCCACCGAAAGCCAAGGGTGCGACGATGTCCACTTCCAGAGCGGCAACAACCAGACTCTACGGGCTCCAGTTTTTAAGCAATGACTACCGGGGACTATGACCACTTCCTTTGACATTGATGGGTAGTTTCTTTTGCCTCGCTTCTGATTCGAATGCCTGCTTTCGTATCGGTTGATCCTGTTCACCCAAATCAGCGTCAATGACCTCATAGGCCTTTTGTTGCAGCTTTCCTTTTAGTCTTCTACGGGCTAGTGGTGAATAGATGAGCTTGACTTTTGGTCCTTCGGGCCAGTGCTAAAATCGACGAGCTACACTTGTGGGCTATCAATACCCTTTCTGGCGCCGTTGCTTGGGGGCTATGTGTGGGGTGAATATTCCCGTGTGTGCTTGTTGTCTTTATTTATAAGTAGATTTTATTTTCTATTCTGAGCTGTTCTCTATCTTTATGGGTATGGGACATGGAACACCAAAAAAAGTTGTACTTGCTACTCATGGAGATGGGAACCTCCTAAAACCCCATTGAATATTTCTTTGATAATCTTGGTAAATCCTATTCAACATGATAATGAGATACACTTTGGATCAATGTGAATATTTTAGGGATTATCACTTGACTCAAAAAGGGGAACACTTATAGGATCAAATAAAAATGTTACGTTGGTATGCTTGGAATATGTTCTCTATGTATGATTATACTTGTTGCTCTAGGATGGAGGCTCCACACATACCTTCCATTGTGAATTTAGTGATAATGAAACCGTGGCTTCTTATGCTAATTATGTGTATGATTACCATGATGTGGAGCAAATAGAAGAATTTGTTGATTTTAAGGGTTCTTATGAAATTTCTTCTTTGTTTGAGAAATATGAAAAGTATGATGATGCTCTTTACAAATTTGCAAATCTTGCCATACTTTAATATTGCTATGACAACTATGAATACAATGCTCATATTGATGATTTATTGAGAGGATGTATGCTGCCTTAGAAAAGATTAATATTTTGCAGGACTCCATGAAGAAGAAATTGATCAAACTATGAGCTCGTTAGATGAAAAAGATAAGGAGGGGAGTGAAGAAAAAATGGAGAAAGAGTGGATTAGCTACCCATGCCCACCTTCTAATGAGAGTAACTATTTAACCCATAGATTGTTTAATTTACCTCCATACGTACCGGACGATGATTGCTACAATGAATGCTATGATCTGATGGATTCGTTTGAAATATCCCTTTTTGATGAAATGGATACTTGCTATGCTTCTGGCCACGATGCCACTATAAATGTTGCTTATCGTGCAATACCAAGGGCAAAGAGGACATCAAGAAAAAAGGGGAGCATGACCCCGAACTGGTCACTGCAGCAAACGAGATGTAGGAGACCGAGGGCAAGAAGCAGCGGCAGAATGGCAAGCCCCAGCGACCTCCGCGCACATATGAAGAAATCATGAGTGGACCGTGCCTATACCACAACTATGGGACCGATAAGGCTCAGTGCTACACACGGGAATGCCAACTTAATGAGCAACTCATTCGAGAGAAGGGGAATAACCACACCGCAAGCCATGATATGCAAGCCATAGCATGATTAATTCCTTTGGTGGTCTGGAAATGGACTAGAAAGAATTCTTGCCTTTTTATACAGAGGTGACCTTGAGTTATCAAACCCACGGGAGGATGGTGCCCTTTAAGCTAGGGTCTCAAACAAGATTTTGCTAAAGAATTAATTCCAACTTTTGATCGGATCGTAAATCAAAGTGACATAGGAAGAACACTTATAATAAAAATAGGCATGGATATGAGGTCTTATGCTTACAACCACATATTTTTGACAGGATCAAATATTGTCGGCACCCCACACATAGTAGTACACATCATACATACACACAACATGCAAGTATGTGTTGGTACAACATGGCATCACAACATAACTCTACGACTCAAAGTATTTATTTAAAACGCTCCGAGGAGGCATACATAGCATTATATTACAAACATGGGTCTCATGACATAACATAAAAGTCATACAAGCCACAAGCGGAAGCATAAACATGTCTAAGTACAAATAGTTGAAAAGAAAGAAGGCTGGAAAGCCTTTCTATCTACAATAACCTCATATGAACCAAATCTCTATCTGGGATTCCCAAGCTAATCGGTCAACGTCGAACTCATCGTAGAAACCAAAAGTGAGACTAATGTATCCTCTGCAAAAACATAAATTAAGCAACCGTGAGTACAAAGGTACTCAGCAAGACTTACATCAGAACTAACTACATATGCATCAGTATCAATAAAGGGGTTGTGGAGTTTAACTGCAGCAAGCTAGCTTCTATCATGTACTATGACTATTAGTAATTTCTTTGAGGTGAGAAAGCACACACGAGTCCACATATTCACCATATCAATACACCACTAAGGATCCACTCCCGTCTCCCCATGAGAAGGCCATCCATATCACTCACACTTATCTTGCACATTTTACGGTATCTGTTTCAACTTATCTATGAACAATGCAAGCTTTCTAAGTAATTCCATATCTGCGGACGCGACTATTCAAATAGATCATATTACCTTGGAGGGGTGTACTTCTTCACACACACTCTCACCACTTACCACCATGTATAGTCATGTATCTCGACAACCTTCAAGAGGAAGCTTGGCGAGGGTGTCGGACACGAACTAACTAACCACACAAGACTCTAGTCCAAGTTTATCGCCTACCCGAGACTGGTCAACAAGGAAGTCCAGCCGAGGTTTCCACTATGGCCCCGAACTATGTGTGCAGGGTTCCTAAGCCCACCATTCGGGTGCCACTTGGTACACCGTGCCATGGTGTCTATACCGCATCATAGCCCACCCCTAAGGTCAATGCTACACATGGCCTCCAACACATATCCTACAAACACCAGAAACTAGTTGCAACTCCTGGATAGAGATCAAGGTGATTAATAAGTTGAGAGAGTCAATTAAGGATCCCAATGTATGGTAGTAACTATCTTGGATCACAAACACAGAACTCGGTTCCTGAGGACGACCCCAATGAGACAACCCACCATGTAATCCTACATGGCCTCTCATCGCTACCTTTACCAAATTGTGTTCACACACTTAGCTTTCACATAGTAGGACCTGAACGCAACCATTCCAATTCATCGTCCAGATGGATCAGACGCGACACAACTCTAAGCATAGCAAGCATAACGAGCAAGCATCGATGAGTAGTCACAACATGGGTCAAGCAATTCCTACTCATGCTAGTGGGTTTTGCTATTTACTATGTCAAACATAGGTCATGCAAAGGAATGGATTCAACTACCGAAACATGTAACAATTGAATTGTTGTTGTCCTAATGCAATAAAAGAAAGCATGAGCGAGAGAGTGAGATTGTATCAAAGTGATCAAGGGGGTGCTTGCTTGGCACTTCTTAAGATAGTACTGCTCTTCATTAGTGAAAACGATCCCAAAGTCGGAAACGTCGACTACCGAGAAGGAACAACACCGACTAGCAAAAAAGGAACACAATCAATGCAATGCACATTCACATGAATGACATGTCATGTTAAGGTACTGAATTCACCTAATACAATATTTAGCCAAGTTAATTGAAGTGGAATTCAAACAGGATCAAATTCCAACTCCAAATGTTATTTCATAATTTTCCCTAATCATCATTTGTCCTATTCAATGATGTTAACTTGTTCAAGCATGCATGATCATGGCATAAACAGATTCTTCATGTTTTTCTGACCATTTTGATATATAAATTATTTCATTCCGAGTTACGGTTGAATTTCTATGAATTTTAGAAGTTTTGGTTATTTTATGAAATAAATAAATAAATTTAGATTTATCTGAAATTCCAGAAATCAAATATTGCGTCAGCTCCACGTCATCAAGCGGTGGTGGTGGCCGTGCCTAGGGTGGCCAGATTTGACGGCGGCGAGCTCGACTGCGGTGGGATCAATGGCTATGACATGAATTTGATGAGGGGAGCAGGGGAGCAAGAGGAGCTCACGACGAAGCTGCACGGACGATCACTAGGCTCGGGAATGGCCAGAGTGCTTCAAATCAAGGGACGACATCCGCTGGCCATGGCGAAGGAGAAGACGGTGATGATAGGTTACAGGGCATCACCGGTTGCTTGGCTCGGTGAAGACGATGAATACGATGAGGCGGAGCTTCCAGACATGGTGGTTCGTCTCCTAGGTGTCGTTGGCAACGCGAGTGGCGGACAACGGCACGGCAGTGCTCTTGGGTGGCTTTGGATCGAGCAAAGGAGGAGGAAAGCGAAGCGTAGGGGAGTGGGAGAGGGGGTGCTAGGCGTCTCCTAGGCGCGAGACGATGGCACGGGGAGGCCAGGTAGGTGATACGTCTCCATCGTATCTACTTTTCCTAACTATTTTGCTCTTGTTTTGGACTCTAATTTGCATGATTTGAATGAAACTAACCCAGACTGACGCTATTTTCAGCAGAACTACCATGGTGTTGTTTTTGTGCAGAAATAAAAGTTATCGGAATTGGATGAAACTTTTTGGAGAATTATTTGGAATAAATAAAAATTACTAGAACCAAGACCCACTTGAGGGGGGGAGTGTTGGGAAATGTAGCATGCAATTTCAAAAAAAATCCTACGCTCACGCAAGATCTATCTAGGAGATGCATAGCAACGAGAGGGGGAGAGTGCATCTATGTACCCTCGTAGACAAAAAGCGGAAGCGTTTGACAACGTGGTTGATGTAGTCGAACTTCTTCTCGTTCCGACCGATCAAGCACCGAACGTACGACACCTCCGAGTTCTGCACACGTTCAGCTCGATGACGTCCCTCGAACTCTTGATCCAGCAAAATGTTGAGGAAGTAGATGAGTTCCGTCAGCACAACGGTGTGGTGACGGTGATGGTGAAGTGATCTACGCAGGGTTTTGCCCAAGCACTACGAGAATATGACCGAGAGTGTAATCTATGGAGGGAGGCGCCGCACACAGCTAACAGATATTGTTGTGTATCCTAGGCGCCCCCTCGCCACGTATATATAGGTGGGAGGGGGAGGGGAGCAGCCTTGGGACGCCCAAGTAGGAGGAATCCTACTTGGGGACCTCCCCCAATTCGGCCACCCCCTTTCCTTATTTCCGGAGAGGGAAGGAAAGAGAGCGGGAGAGGGGAGGAAGGGGGAATCCTATTCCCTCTTTTTCCTTTCCCTTCCCCTCTTTCCTTATCCTTCTTGGCCGGACCATATGGGGGGTTCACCATCCCCTTGTGGCTGGTGCGTTTCCCCTCTTGGCCCATAAGGCCCATATCTTTTGCCGGGGGTGTCCGGAACCCCTTCCGGTGACCCGATATGTACCCGGTACCCTCCGGAACACTTCTGATGTCCGAATACCATCGTCCTATATATCAATCTTTACCTCTCGACCATTTTGAGACTCCTAGTCATGTCCGTGATCTCATCCGGGACTCCGAACAACATTCGGTCACCAAATCACATAACTCATATAATACTATATCGTCATCGAACATTAAGCGTGCGGACCCTACGGGTTCGAGAACTATGTAGACATGACCGAGACACCTCTCCGATTGATAAGCAATAGTGGAACATGGATGCTCATATTGGCTCCTACATATTCTACGAAGACCTTTATCGGTCGAACCGTTATGACAACATACACAATTCCCTTTGTCCATCGGTACGTTACTTGCCCGAGATTCGATCGTTGGTATCTTCATACCTAGTTCAATCTCGTTACTGTCAAGTCTCTTTACTCGTTCCATAATACATCATCATGTAACTAAATCATTAGTCACTTTGCTTGCAAGGCTTCTTATGATGTGCATTACCAAGAGGGCCCGGAGATACTTCTCCGATACTCGAAGTGACAAATCCTAATCTCGATCTATGCCAACCCAACAAACACCTTCGGAGATACCTATAGAGCATCTTTATAATTGATATGTCTCCAATGTATCTATAATTTTTGATTGTTCCATGCTATTATATTATCTGTTTTGGATGTTTTATATGCATTTATATGCTATTTTATATGATTTTCGGGACTAACCTATTAACCTAGAGCCTAGTGCTAGTTTCTGTTTATTCCTTGTTTTAGAGTTTCACAGAAAAGGAATACCAAATCGAGTCCAAACGGAATAAAACTTTTGCAATGATCTTTCTTGGACCAGAAGACACCCAGGAGACTTGGAGTGCAAGTCGGAAGAGCCACGAGGCGGCCACAAGGGTGGAGGGTGAGCCCCCCAACCTTGTGGGCCCCTCTGTGGCCTCCTGACCTCGATCTTCCTCCTATATATACTCTTATACCCTGAAAACTTCCAGGGGAGCCACGAAACCACTTTTCCACTGCCGCAACCTTCTGTACCCATGAGATCCCATCTTGGGGCCTTTTCCAGCATCCTACCAGAGGGGGATTCGATCACGGAGGGCTTCTACATCAACACCATTGCCTCCCCGATGAAGCATGAGTAGTTTACCACAGACCTACGGGTTCATAGCAAGTAGCTTGATGGCCTTTTCTCTTTCTTTGATTCTCAATATCATGTTCTCCTCGATGTTCTTGGAATGCTATTCGATGTAATACTCTTTTGCGGTGTGTTTGCTGAGATCCGATGAATTGTGTATTTTTATGATCAACTTATCTATGAATATTATTAATCTCCTTTGAATTCTTTTATGCATGATTTGATATCTTTGCAAGTCTCTTCGAACTATCGATTTGGTTTGGCCAACTAGATTGGTTTTTCTTGCAATGGGAGAAGTGCTTAGCTTTGGGTTCAATCTTGCGGTGCTCGAACCTAGTGACAGAAGTGAAACCGGCAAGTATTGTATTGTTGCCATTGAGGATAACAAGATGGGGTTTTCATCATATTGCTTGAGTTAATCCCGCTACATCATGTCATCTTACTTAATACGTTACTCTGTTCTTATGAACTTAATACTCTAGATGCAGGCAGGAGTCGGTCGATGTGTGGAGTAATAGTAGTAGATGCAGAATCGTTTCGGTCTACTTGAAACGAATGTGATGCCTATATTCATGATCATTGCCTTAGATATCGTCATAACTTTGCACTTTTCTATCAATTGCTCGGCAGTAATTTGTTCACCCACCGTAATATTTTCTATCTTGAGAGAAGCCTTTAGTGAAAACCTATGGCCCCCGGGTCTATTTTCCATCATATAAGTTTCCGACCAACAATACTAGTTTCCTATTTACTTTCCTTTGCAATCTTTTACTTTATGTTCCATAAACAAAAAATACCAAAAATATTACTTTACTGTTTATCCATCTCTATCAGATCTCACTTTGCGAATAACCGTGAAGGGATTGACAACCCCTTTGTCGCGTTGGTTGCAAGTTGGTGTTTGTTTGTGCAGGTATTCGATGGCTTGTCGCGTTGTCTCCTACTGGATTGATACCTTGGTTCTCAAAACTGGGGGAAATACTTATGCTACTTTATTGCATCACCCTTTCCTCTTCAAGGGAAAAACCAACGCAAACTCAAGAGGTAGCAAGAAGGATTTCTAGTGCCGTTGCTGGGGAGATCTATGCCAAGCCAAGACATACCAAGTACCCATCATAAACTCTCATCCCTCGCATTACATTATTTTTCATTTGCCTCTTGTTTTCCTCTCCCCACTTCTAAAATGATTTTTGAGAAGATTCGCCTTTTCTTCGCCCCTCTTCCGTTTGTCTTCTTCGTTTGCTTTTTGTGTGCTCGTGTGTTGGATTGCTTGCTTTGTCATGATGGATCAAGATAATAACAAATTGTGTGACTTTTCCAATACCAACAACAATGATTTTATTAGTACTCCGATTGCCCCGATGCTAATGTGGAATCTTGTGAAATTAATACCGCTTTGCTGAATATTGTTATGAAAGATCAATTTTCCAGCCTTCCCAATGAAGATGACGCATCCCATCTTAATAATTTCGTTGACTTGTGCGATATGCAAAAGAAAAAAAAGATGTGGATAATGATATTGTTAAGTTGAAGCTATTTCCGTTCTCGCTTAGGGGTCGCGCTAAAACTTGGTTTTCATCTTTCCCTAAAAATAGTATTGATTCATGGAATAAGTGTAAAGATGCCTTTATTTCCAAGTACTTTCCTCCCGCTAAGATCATCTCCCTTAGGAACGATATTATGAATTTTAAGCAACTTGATATGAAAATGTTGCACAATCTTGGGAGAGGATAAAACTGATGATTAGAAATTGCCCTACTCATGGTTTGAATTTGTGGATGATTATACAAAACTTTTATGCTGGATTGAATTTTGCTTCTAGAAATCTTTTAGATTCAGCCGCGGGAGGCACCTTTATGGAAATAACTTTAGGAGAAGCTACTAAACTCCTAGATAATATTATGGTTAATTATTCTCAATGGCATACCAAAAGATCTTCCACTAGTAAAAAAGTGCATGCGATTGAGGAAATAAATATTTCGAGTGGAAAGATGGATGAGCTTATGAAATTGTTTGCTAATAAGAGTTCTCCTATTGATCCTAATGATATGCCTTTGTCTACTTTGATTGAAAACAATAATGAATCTATGGATGTGAATTTTTTGGTAGGATTTTTTGGTAATAACGTGTACAGAGGTAATTTTAATCCTAGGCTATTCCCCAGTAATTCCTCCAATAATTATGGTAATTCCTACAACAATTCTTATGGAAATTATAATAAGATGCCCTCTGAATTTGAGAATAGTGTTAAAGTATTTATTAGTTTTCAAAAGAATTTCAATGCTTTGATTAAAGAAAAATGCTTAAGATTGATGATTTGGCTAGAAACATGGATATAATTTCTCTTGATGTTGATTCTTTGAAACTTAGATCTATACCACCTAAACATGATATCATTGAGTTTCTCAAAGCCATGAGAATTTCCATTGATGAGTGCAAAGAAAGAACCGCTAAGATGTGTGCCAAGAAGGATTGGTTTATAAAAGCGTGTTCTTCTAGTTTCCGTGAAAATAATGATGAAGATCTTAAAGTGATTGATGTGACTCCTATTGAATATTTGTTTTCACACATGTATTTGGGTTTCCAATCAATACAATTCTAGCAAGAATAATAAAAATTTATCATGAGTAAGGAAATATAAAATAACAACTTTATTATTGCCTCTAGGGCATATTTCCTTTAGGCCCAGCTGCCCACTAGGCACCAGGGCACACCACCCCCTCTGGCACGCCCTGGTGTGTAGTGGGGCCCATGAGGCTACGCTGACCCTAATTCCAACACTACAAAATCCTACTTTTGGAGAAAAAAAATAGGGGAGAAAGTTTCATCGCGTTTTACGATATGGAGCCACTGCCACCTTGTCACACCCTGATTTTCATGCCACTACACTAAAGCTAACAATCATGATAAAATGTGGTTTGACAAAAACTTTTGAGTGTTTTGGACCTTGCCTTGATTGGTTTTTGTCTGATGTTTGCAAGTGCTCTAAAAATCAAATAAATCCTCCAAGTCCTATACTTCATCTCCTTGCTCCAAACTCTTGAACCAAATGATTATGCCATGTGTATAGGACATAAAAATAATTTCTTACAAAATAATTTGGCCAAATAGTATTTTAAAAAATTAGTTTTCCAAAAACCCCTGAATTGAGGTTTGCACTGCAAGTACTTAATTAAGGGCATTAAAAATCTTTCCAAAAATATATTTGACTCCTATTAGATATAGGATACCCAGAAACCACAAATATATAATTTTAAAAGTCATTTACCTATTTTATTTAAAGGCTTTTTCTTTAGGCCAGAAATGGTCTTTAATAGGTTAAATTATTTTTATGCTTTAAAAATATTTGGTAAAACCTAGGGAAACTCAATGGACATATATTGTCCATATATAAGAGTTTAAACACATGGTCATGATCAAAATATTGGTTAAATCCCTCAAAAACCCTTTCTGGATAGTTCAATCTTTTGAAATATTTACAAAGGAAATATTATCCAAAAATTCCAAGAAAATTCTAGCATGTCACATATGACATGTTTGATGATCTTGACAAGTATCATGTCATGGAGAATAGTATAACCCCATGAAATCCCCTCAAAACCATTTCTGTCCATTTTGAAATTTGAACAACTCTACATTGCCAAGTGTGTCCTTTCGATCTGAATTTTTGTGGACATGTTCAAATCCCCAAATGATGACACTACACCAAGTGGTGAATCAAGGAGAATGGTTTTGCATGACTAGATCTTGGAAAACCCATTTCTATTGATTTCTAGGGTTTACAAAAGTTGCACTGTCAACTTTGCCCAAATGAGCTTAAATTTGGTAGAACACATTATTTCTAAGTGCCACTCCATCCTGTTAATTTTCATGGAAAGTGGAATTAATTTTCCTGCCCAAACCAACAACAAACACCTTCTGCCATTTTTCCAAAACCATCATTTTGACCTCTTCCACTAATCTCCATGAGCACAAGTTTTTACCATAGCTGAACCTGATCACCAGCAACCTCCAGTAGCTCCCCCTGTTCCAAAGCTCCATGATTGATGGGGAAAAACCCCATTTCCCCCTCTGGACAGCCACTGTTCACCTCTCTCTCCACCTCCCCTCTCATCTAGTGGCTCTCTAGGGCATCCAATGCCACTCCTACCTTGTTTACTCTGCCCCAAAACCCCCAGACACTATAAGACATGCCCATGGCACTATTAAAATGCCATGGCATGCCATGGACGCGCTCTGGAGCACGCTACAGTGCACTCCCGCACTGTAGCTTGCCCATTCCGAGGCACTCGATGACCTTGGGCGCCGGGTCCGTGTCTCCCGAGGTCGCCTCGACGTCCACGGCACGCTAGCTAGTCGGCCCCCTCCTCCCCCTCTCTCCTTCTCACCTTGCTGAGCTCGCCCGACGCCGCCCAGCTCGGCCAGTGGGCGCACGAGCTCGGGGCCCTCCTGGAGCTTGCCCTGCTCCCTCTCTCCTCTCCTCTCGGCCTGGACCACGACCACGAGCACGCCAGGCACGCACCAGAACGCTCTTTTGGCCTCTGGCAACGCCACAGGCCGTGGCCGTGCACCCCGCCTACGGCACCTCCCGGTCGCGCCCGTATAAGGCCACCCCGAGCCTTCTCTCGTCTCCAACTGCTCTCTCTCCCTCCCGTGCACCCCCGGACCAACCCACTCCTCCTCCCGTGCCTTCTCCCTCCTCCTCTGCCGCCATTGCCGCCTCGGACCCCCGCTCAAATTCGAGCCGCCCCAGCCTCCCTTCCTCCTCTGAACCGGTCCGTGGCACCCCCCAAGCCTCCACGAACCTCCCCAACACCCTAGGACCCCTCCTCCGCAGCCAAAGCGGGCGCCACCACCAAGCCCGCCGCCGCCATCCGCTGGACCCGAAGCCCTGCTCAACTCCAAGCATCGGCGTGTGTGTGCAGCACATGGATAGGTGTGCCTCGTTGCGCTGAGTCCGCCGGTGTGTCGGGCGCCGCCGGAGGTGGCCCGTGCTGCCCAGGAGAGCGCCATCGCCCACTCGGCCTCCCCTCCCCTGCCTCTGCTCTGTTCGAGCGGGAGGTAGGCGATGGCCTGAGCGCTGGGCCCCGCACGTCAGCGACCCAGCGGCTGGGGCCCGCCGTTTAAGTGGAGATGGGCCAGGAGAAATGCGCCTCCGACGTCTCCCTCCTCACCCGCGTGGCTGAGCTAGTGGGCCGGCCCACTGCTAAACTGCGCCCAGTGCGCTGGATAAGGGTAAAGCCCTTTCTCCTTTCCTTTTTCTTTTCTAGATAGCTTCAAAACTCTCTAGAGAATTCAAATAGTGTCCAAATTCGATGAATCAAATTTCTACTGACTCCATAAATCAAGTCCTAATTAATGGGCCATAGTGGACATTTTTGTTGTTCTTAGTTTTCACTGGACACTTAAAAAAGGTCATTTATCCACATAAGTCCACTTCAAAAATCCATATTATATTCATTTCAACTCCAAATCCAGTGAAACAAATTTCTAAATGTTTCTAAAATCGTGCCTGATTTAATGGGTAATTCTACTCATTTTTATAAAAAGGCATTCTATAGACAACTTGTAGATCCATTAAATCCCTTGTTCCATCATATCGAAATTTTTAGAAATATCCATTGATCCACTTCCAATGAAATCACCTTGGTCATTCCTCATATGACCACAGGCATCCTAGAAAAGTCCAACTCACATTTTTTAGAGCACTTTTATTTTTGCCTGGTCGTGTTGCTTATTATGGTTGTTTTCGACGATAGTTGACGAAGTAGATGAAATGCTCGGAGTTGGACCAGAGATATTTGAAGACCTCGAAGACTTTGTTAAAACAGGCAAGCAGCCCTTTGGCCATGTCTAAGAAACCCCTTTTATGCTTGTCATATGGCACTTTTATTGATTGCATCGAAGTCATGATAAAATGGTGACCACTTGAGGTGGTTTGCCTCCGTTGCTTTTCTCGTTGACACTTGCATGATGCATGACCCTACCTTTCTATGAGGGTTATGCCGGTGGGAGTAGATAGGATGCTAAAGTAGTGCTACGCAAAAAGGGACGGGGATATGCATGGTGATGGAGACAAAGTATTTTCAAAAGACTTTTCGAAAACCCCCATCGGGTGCCACTTATGCCCGGGGGAGATGATGAGTTGGGTAACCACTTGATGACGAAGTGGTGTATCGAGGCAAGTGTGTGTTGTTTTTCAAAATGGATTGGTTTAAGTTGCGACCGTTATTCCAACCTTACATGCGCAACCACTCTACCCTTGTATGGGAAAGGGCATTATTGATTACCTAGGCCGATACTAGCTTGGAGCCCGCATTACTAGTGACGGGAGAGTTGTTGGTGCGCTCTCTCGGGACGGGGTCGTGCCAGGTAGGCCGGCCAAGAACATTTTAATGGGGCACCGGACACACCGTTGGTACCCCGTGCCAGTGGTATGTGATGAATATGGGAGCGAGGCTCCACAATTTTAAGTTGTGAAAGGTTGGGCACGGGGGTTACTACCAATTGAGTGGACTCCATGTTAGTGTCGTCTAGGGAAAGATAATGATCGGGTGCTTACCCCGGGTACTTGAGGTACCGCGGGTCGTGGATGACACGGAAGTTCCCCGGATCTTGTGGGTAAAGTGTGCAACCTCTGCAGAGTGTAAAACTATTCGAATAACCGTGTCCACGGTCAAGGATAGTTGGGTAACCGCTCTTGGGCTACGTCCACATGTTTACAAACCTGTGTGTGTGTTTGGATAAGTGGGAAGATCTACTTGGGTCAAGTCAAAGGACTTGACATGATTGAGTTGGGTTGATGCCCACTCTATTTATGTTGATATCTGTAACCTGTCCTCATGGTTACTTGAATTCTCCTGATGCATGTCTTACAAGTTGTTGAACATGTCATTGCACTCAAAACTAGCTTTCTGCAAAAATTTACCTATATCATGCATTGTTGTATCTTGAACAAAAACATGGGTTGCTTGCGAGTACATTCGAAGTACTCATTGGCTTGCCACTGGTTATTTTATTGGCCAGGAATGAAAGAACATGATATAATGAAGAGTACCTTGGTGACGAACAGGCGATCTAGGACGCTTCCCAGTCAGAATGCCTGTAGGGTTAAGGCAGATGGCATGGGTCCAAGTTGTTATTGAAGAGTTCCGCTGCGATGATACACTCAAGACTTGACCATAATGGTCCTACTTGTGTAAAACAGTATGTATGGATGTACGACTCATGTTATTCAGCTTCTGTGTGTTCAGTGAGCACTGATCTCTGGGATCACTGTACACGTGCATTCGGTGATCTCGACTTATGAGTCGAGGTCCCCCCACACCTCCTGTTCTTCATCGGGAGGCCATATCTAGAGCCTGTTCGGGGCTCTGGAGAGGGAGGTCTTCGGTCTTCGTCATCACCAACCATCCTCCATCACCAATTTGATGATTCTCACCGCTGGGAGTGAGTAATTCCTTTGTAGGCTTGCTGGATGGTGGTGGGTTGGATGAGATTCATCATGTAATCGAGTTAGTTTTGTTAGGGCTTGATCCCTAGTATCCACTATGTTCTAAGATTGATGTTGCTATGACTTTGTTATGCTTAATGCTTGTCACTAGGGCCCGAGTGCCATGATTTCAGATCTGAACTGTTTATGTTTTCACCATTATATCTATGTTCTTGATCCGATATTGCAAGTTATATGCACCTGCTACGTGTTATGATCTGCATACCCCAAGGTGACAATTATTGGGATTCTTTCCGCTGATTACCGTAGTTTGAGGAGTTCATGCATTCACTATGTGTTAATGCTTTGTTATGGTTCTCTATTAAAAGGAGGCCTTAATATCCCTTAGTTTCCTTATGGACCCCTCTGCCACGGGAGGGTAGGACAAAAGATGTCATGCAAGTTATTTTCCATAAGCACGTATGACTATTTATGGAATACATGCCTACATTATATTTATGAACTGCAGCTAGTTTCGTGTCGCCCTAGGTTATGACTGTTGTATGATGAATATTATCCAACGTTACCACCGATCCAATGCCTACGAGTTCTCCACATATTGTTCTTGCTAAGTTACTACTGCTGCTATTACTGTTAGAACTGCTACAAAATTATTGCTATCACTGTTATCTTTACCACTACTATCAAAACTATCATACTACTGTGCTATTGATCATTTTGCTACAGGTATTTAATCTCCAGGTGTGGTTGAATTGACAACTCAACCCCTAATACTACAAATATTCTTTGGTTCCCCTTGTGTCGAATCTATAAGTTTAGGCTGAATATTGTACCCTCAAAGACTGTCGCAATCCCATATACTTGTGGGTTATCACCGAACATGGGCACGGCAAAATCGAGCGAGCTCCATGTAGATTAGGCTTCATGTTGCACGTAATAATATGGATCTGAGGTTTCTAATTTAAGGTGTTCGGGTGTAGAATCAAATATTTGAGGCGTGACCGATCACTGTCCACGGATGCGTCCGGTCGCGTCCGCGGGCGTTTGAGGGGTCAGATTTGCCAAGCTGTAGGTTCTCTTAGGGCAACTCCAACGGACGACCCCAAATCATCTGGGTCTGTCTATTTGGGCACAAACAGAATGACAAGACTGCCCAACGCATGACCCTATCCAGAAAAAATGTTTGTTTCTGGTCCGGCTCACCCCATCCCGAGTGCAAATTTGACCCATCTTTGCGGTCGAGTAGACATCGAACGGACGCTTTCTACATCCTCCCCGACAGCTCTTGTCCGGGCCTCGACCCACTTGTCACCCACCCACCTCCCATAGCTCTCTCTCTCTCCCGTTTTCTTCTCTCTGGAGCGTGCGCCACGTCGCCAGCCTCTCCCCGCTCCCGCAACTCGCAGGACTAGCAGCAACTGCAGTCCTTGCCGGCGCTCATCCCCGGTCATCACTGCCCCACCGCTGCCCACCGGCCACCGTCATGCCTCATCGCAGCAGCAACAATAGTGGTGGATCATGGTAGCAGCTCCACGCGACCGGGGTGGGGTGGGCGAGCCAACTCCGATGCGCCGGCCGGTGTAGTGTCGGGTGGCCTCGACGCGTGGGGTGGAGGCGGTGGAGTTCCTCTACTACCAGATCATGGTGCGGATGGCACGGTGGGAGCTGCTGCTGGCGTGGTCGTCGCTGCTGGAGTCGTACGCACAGTCGTGTGTGTGTCGCAACACCGAGCGAGCATGTGCGCGAGCGCGCAGCGGGCGTGGCAGAGCGGGGCGCAGCGTAGGTGTGTGGGCGGCGGTGGACGTGATGGCGCACTGGTGGGCGTGCGGGGGTGGTGTCAAGTTGCGGCTGGTAGGACATGTCAGGGCACGGCGCGGCCCCAGCGAGAGCGTGGGCAAGCGTGGGAGGCGGGGGCGCTGGTGTAATGCTTCAGGTTCAAACCACGAGTTAATTGAACCCTGAAGTGTATAGAGAATGCACCTGGGAGAAACGAACAGGTTTTGGGCCATGGCCCATGTAAGCGTGTGTGTGAGCAGGTGTGGCCTGAGGGCCGGGTCTACTTAAGTGGGTGTTGTACTCCCTGTGACGACATGTTGAAAGTGAATGAAATCAATCCCCTTATCCCTCGAGTTCTCCCTTCATCACCTACCTTGCTCCTCCTCTCATCTCGATCCCCTCTCAAACCCTAGCCGCCGCTGGGAGATTACAATTCGTAATCAGAGCCAAAAAAATTCCCCACCACATGCACGACCGTCAATCTCCTATTCTCTTGGTCGACCTGTAACATCCACCGTGTTAGGTGCAATTTGCTTTGGTGAATTGCGCGAAATCCTGGACAGGGTTAGGTTCAATTTGGAGCGAGATCACGGCGCCATTGTCCAAGCCTTCAGTGTAGACTCTTTACCTCCTTGACGCGATGGGAGAAACTACCGACAAGATGCAGAAACTGCTCGAGTCGGTCATCCGCCGCCTTGACGCAAGTTAGACCACCGCCGACGAGCGATTCCAGGCTCATACCTCCTTCAACGAGCGGGCGTCCAACGAATTGAAGAACTTAGGCAAGCAAATCGACTTGACACAAGCCAATGTCAATGAGGAGCGCAAGGCAGTGCCCACCATGGATCCGACCACCGCCACCGCCATTGGGGCCACATCACCATCGAGCCTCACTATAGCCGCGTGATCATCCATCCATGCACCTATTACACCACATGTCATTCCCCACCATCCACCACCACCTCCGCCTCCTCCACCACTCTATACTAAAGGCGCAGTGCAACTTCTATTAGCATGGCTGGTCAACCATGGACCATCGTTGCTGCCCGCCAGAGCACCGACGCCACCAGAGCCTGACCACGCCGGCGACCACTACACCAAATCACCCAAGCATGATTTCCTAAGGCTTTATGGAGACTCCCCCCATATCTGGTTGGAGCGTTGTGTTTCCTACTTTGAGATGTACAAGGTGCCGCAACACAATTGGGTCACCACAACATCATTGTACATAGAGGGGCTGGCCGCAATGTGGTTGCAAGCTTACCGTTAGACGCACCCAGGGTTGACATGCACACACTTCAGAATAGCAGTGTAGGATGAGTTTGGACCGAAAGAATTCAAGGTTCAGATGCATCACCTGGTCTAACTGAAGCAGACCGGTGGTGTTCGGGAATATAGGCAACAATTTGAGATGTCCATGTACCATTTTTGTCCCTAGATCCATCGCTCAGCCCCAAGTTTTTTGTGTCACAATTTTTGCTGGGACTGAAGGATGAGCTCTGCCTTGGGGTCCTCTTACAATCGCCAATGAGCATCACACGTGCAGCGGTGTTTGCATGCATCTAGGGGGAAGAGCTGGAGAAGCAGCATGTCCCGCTCCACCGTCCACTACTTGTCGGACGCCCACCACCAATGCTGGCTCCACCAGCTATGCCTGCACCAATTCTGGCCCGCGGGATGGGAGTTCAGCGTCAGGGAGGAGACAAATTTGGCCGCGAATGCCACCTACGCGATTTCAGACGCGCTAATGGACTATGTTTTTGCTACGGCGACAAGTACTCCCGGGAGCATCAGTAGTGGAAGCGCACATGAGTGATGATGATGATCGAAGTTGGCGAATATGGCAAAATCTTGTCCGATGACACCGTTCATGCACTCGGATTGTTGGAGCCGCCAGGCGCCCAAGATGCAGAGTGTTGTCCACTGTCACAACATGCAGTGACAGGTGATGATGCCCCTTCCACCATTCGCATCCGCGCACTGGTAGGCGACCAAGTAATGCTGCTTCTGGTCGATTCTGGAAGCACACATCGTTTTGTCAGTGAGGCATTCATCAACCATCTCGGTACAACAACTGAAGCTCTTCCCCTAGTATTTGTACGTGTCATCAATGTCCAATGCCTACATTGCGACCGCCTCGTACGCAAGCTCGCCTGGCAAGTACCAGGACATACCTTCCACATCTCAGTGCTTATGAAGGAGTGTTGGGCATGGATTGGTTGGGTGCGCACAACCCGATGCAATGCCACTGTCTGGAGAAGATGATCGCATTTGAGACCGATGGCAAGCAAGTACAGCTCCATGGGGTCTGAACCGTGGACCTGCCACCAATCTACAAATTGGACGCATATGAACTCCACCGCATGGAGGTTGCCAATGACATCTGGATAGCAGCGTTGGTAACCGTGGAACCATAGAGCAAGGCACCACCAGCTCCTGTGCCACCCAATATTCAGCAAATTCTGCACGAGTATGCAGATGTGTTCTCTGAACCGATGACCTTGCCACCGTGTTGTTAGTATGATCACGGGATCAACTTGTATCCAGGTGCACCTCCAATCAACACACGCCTATATCGATACTCTCCAGCCCAGAAGGACGAAATCGAGAAGCAAGTACGTGATATGCCTGACACTGGTGTCATCATGCACAACATGTGCCCCTACGCTGCTCCCATCCTCCTGGTGAAGAAAAAGGACGTTGGTTGGAGATTTTGCATCGATTTCCGCCAGCTCAACCAAGTGATAGTATAGAACATGTTCCCCTTCCCATCGTGGATGAACTCCTTGATGAGCTGGTCGGGTGCCGCCTATTTCTCCAAGATCGACGTGTGCGTCAGCTATCACCAAATATGTATGCGTGCTGAAGATGAAGAAAAGACAACTTTTAAAATGCACCACGACCATTTCCATTTCCTAGTCATGCCGTTTGGCCTCTGCAATGCACCGACGATGTTCCAGTGCCTGATGAACTCCATCTTTGTGCTCTACAGTCATAAGTTTGTCATCGTATTTCTTGATGATATCCTTGTCTTCATCACTGACTTGCCGGAGCACGAAGAACACCTACGGTTGGTGCTCGACACGCTTCATCAACACGAGCTCTACGCCAAGGCATCCAAGTGCTCGTTCGCGCAACCCAACATCGAGCACCTTGGCCACATCATCTCCAAGGAGGGTTTCTCCACCGGTGCAAGCAAGACCAGCGGCATTCAAGCATGGCTCATGCGCAGCAACACCATCAAGATGCATGGGTCCCTCGGACTCACCAACTATTACTAGAAGTTCGTCGCCAACTATGGAGTGCTCGCCAAGCTTCTCACCAAGAAAGGGTTCCGGTGGGACGAGCGCACGCATGGAGCATTCGATCTTCTCAAGCAAGAAATGATCAACATGCCAATCCTCGCACTCCCGAACTTCAGCAAGCCATTCGTGATTGAGACCGACGCGTGCGACACATGAGTGGGTGCCTTCCTCATGCAAAATGGCCATCCGGTGGTGTATATGAGCAATACACTCGGCATCAAGATCAAAAGCTTTCCACGTATGAGAAGGAGTTCCTTGTTGTGATGATGGTCGTTGACAAGTGGCGATCGTACTTGTAGTGCAGGCCATTCGAGATCGTCACCGACCACAAGAGCTTGTGCGCATTGGGGGAGTAACAACTCGACACCAAGCTGCAATGCAAGGCCATGTCCAAGCTTGTTGTTCTTCAGTTCTCCTTCCGGTACAACAAGGGGGCCGATAACAATGCCATCGACGTGATTTCGCGGGTGGGACAAAGCCACGCTCTCGACGTGTGCTACCTCTTGAGCACTTGCGTTGGTTTTCCCTTGAAGAGGAAAGGGTGATGCAACAAAGTAGCGTAAGTATTTCCCTCAGTTTTTGAGAACCAATGTATCAATCCAGTAGGAGGCCACGCACGAGTCCCTCGCACCTACACAAACAAATAAATCCTCGCAACCAATGCGATAAGGGGTTGTCAATCCCTACACGGTCACTTACGAGAGTGAGATCTGATAGATATGATAAGATAATACTTTTGGTATTTTTATGATAAAGATGCAAAGTAAAATAAAAGGCAGAGGAAATAACTAAGTATTGGAAGATTAATATGATGGAAGATAGACCCGGGGGCCATAGGTTTCACTAGTGGCTTCTCTCAAGAGCATAAGTATTCACGGTGGGTAAACAAATTACTGTTGAGCAATTGACATAATTGAGCATAGTTATGAGAATATCTAGGTATGATCATGTATATAGGCATCACGTCCGAGACAAGTAGACCGACTCCTACCTGCATCTACTACTATTACTCCACACATCGACCGCTATCCAGCATGCATCTAGAGTATTAAGTTCATAAGAACAGAGTAACGCTTTAAGCAAGATGACATGATGTAGAGGGATAAACTCATGCAATATGAAATAAACCCCATCTTGTTATCCTCGATGGCAACAATACAATACGTGCCTTGCTGCCCCTACTGTCACTGGGAAAGGACACCGCAAGATTGAACCCAAAGCTAAGCACTTCTCTCATTGCAAGAAAGATCAATCTAGTAGGCCAAACCAAACTGATAATTCGAAGAGACTTGCAAAGATAACCAATCATACATAAAAGAATTCAGAGAAGATTCAAATATTGTTCATAGATAAACTTGATCATAAACCCACAATTCATCGATCTCAACAAACACACCGCAAAAGAAGATTACATCGAATAGATCTCCACAAGAGAGGGGGAGAACTTTGTATTGAGATCCAAAAAGATAGAATAAGCCATCTAGCTAATAACTATGGACCCGAAGGTCTGAGGTAAACTACTCACACTTCATCGGAGGGGCTATGGTGTTGATGTAGAAGCCCCCCGTGATCGATGCCCCCTCCGACGGAGCTCCGGAAAAGGCCCCAAGATGGGATCTCGTGGATACAGAAAGTTACGGCGGTGGAATTAGGGTTTTGGCTCCGTATTTGGTAGTTTGGGGGTACGTAGGTATATATAGGAGGAAGGAGTACATCGGTGGAGCAACAGGGGGCCCACGAGGGTGGAGGGCGCGCCCAGGGGGGTAGGCGCGCCCCCCTACCTCGTGGCCTCCTGGTTGATGTCTTGACGTAGGGTCCAAGTCCTCTGGATCATGTTCGTTCCAAAAATCACGTTCCCGAAGGTTTCATTCCGTTTGGACTCCGTTTGATATTCTTTTTCTGCGAAACCCTAAAATAGGCAAAAAACTGCAATTATGGGCTGGGCCTCCGGTTAATAGGTTAGTCCCAAAAATAATATAAAAGTGTATAATAAAGCCCAATAATGTCCAAAACAGAATATAATATAGCATGGAATAATCAAAAATTATAGATACTCTGGAGATGTATCAACGCGCTCTTCGTCTGTCATCCCCAATGGCTGCAGGAAGTAGCCAGCTCCTACGAGATAGACACAACAGTGTAAGAACTTCTGGCACAACTCGCCATCCAGAGCCCTGATGATCCAGGTCAAGTGCTTTGGCAAGGCATCATCCGTTAGGAACGCTGACACTGGATCAACGCCAACACGTTGCTACAGACCAAGCTGATCGCAGCACTCCACGACAGCGCTGTGGGAGGGCACTCTGGCATCGCGGCAGCCTACCAGCGCATGTGCAAGTTGTTCACTTGGCCAGACCTCAAGCATGCGGTCATAGACTATGTTCATCAATGCCACACCTGTCAGTAGGCCAAGCACGAGTTGCGCCACCCTGCCGACAAGCTTTAGTCCTTGCCAATTCCGATGGAACCATGGCATGACCTGACCATCAATTTCATTGAAGGGTTGCCTAATCAGAGGGATTCGACACGGTCATGGTGGTGGTCGACCGCTTGACCAAGTTGCACACTCCGTCCCCCTGTGCCATCCCTTTAGCGCAATGCAGGTGGCGCGCGCCTTCTGGGACTCCATCACCATGCTCCACGGAGTTCCACATATGATCGTCTCCGACCACGACAAGATCTTCACAAGCGCCATGTGGCGGGAATTTCTCGCGGCCGCCGGCACCAAGCTCCTCTATTCCATGGCCTACCACCCCCAGACGGCCAACTAGAGTGAGAGGGTGAAGCAGTGCCTTGAAATGTTCCTCAGATGCGCCATCCATGACCGCCCCAAGCAATGGCGCAAGTATCTACCAGCGGACGAGTTTTGGTACAATTCCACTCACCACTCATCGCTTCACTGCTCTTTGTTCAAGGGCTCTACGGACAGGTCCCCAATCGGGGTGGGCTACTAGCTTTCAGCGATGAGCTGCCCGCTGATGTGGCGACATGCGACCTTGATTGGTCAGCACATACAGAGATGCTGCGGGCTCACGTCAATTGTGCACAAGATCGTTCTAAGAAGCACGCCGACAAACATCGCTCCGAGCGCACATTCGTTGTTGGAGATCAAGTCCTCCTCAAGCTCCAGCCGTATGTCCAAGTCTCCATCGCCAACCGCCTCTTCCATGAGCTGGCGTACAAGTTCTATAGCTCATTCACCATCCTGGAACGTGTCGGCAACCTCGCCTATCGCCTGGAGTTGCCGCCAGACGGGCGCATCCATCCTGCCTTCAACATCTCCCAGCTGAAGCCCTTTGTCCCCAGCTACTCTTCGGTCTTCTCCGAGCTACCCAAGGTACAAGACCTGATAGAAACACCACTCAAGCCTATTGCTATTCAGGAAAGATGCATGGTCAAGATAGGAGACGCGCTCTCACACACGTACGAGTGCAGTGGTCCACCCTACCAGCTGACGTGATGACATGGGAGGATTACGACGCCCTTCAAACGCGTTTCTTGACCCAGAGCTATGGCAAGAAGAAGCCGCAGCTCAAGAGGGGGCAACTGTAACACCTTCAAGTTCAGACCATCAGTTAATTAAACCCTGAAGTGTATAGAGATTGCACCTGGGTGCAACGAGTAGGTTTCGGGCCATGGCCATGTAAGCATGTTGATACGTCTCCGTCGTATCTATAATTTTTGATTGTTCCATGCCAATATTCTACATATTTCATATACTTTTGGCAACTTTTTATACTATTTTTGGGACTAACATATTGATCCAGTGCCCAGTGACAGTTCCTGTTTGTTGCATGTTTTTTTGGAATATATGTGATTTTTGGGAAGAAGAATCAACGCGAGACGATGCCCGAGGGGGCCACGAGGCAGGGGGCGCGCCTCTGACCCTCGTGGCCACCCCGTAAGGCAGGGGGTGCCCTTCTTTCGCCACAAGAAAGTCAATATCTGGATACAAATTGTGTTAAAATTTCAGCCCACTCGGAGTTACGGATCTCCGGGAATATAAGAAACAGTGAAAGGCCATAATCAAGAACGCAGAAACAGAGAGAGAGACGGAGAGACAAATCCAATCTCGGAGGGGCTCTCGCCCCTCCGCCGCCATGGAAGCAATGGACCAGGGGGTAAATCCTTCTCCCATCTAGGGAGAAGGTCATGGAAGAAGAAGAAGGGGGGGCTCTCTCCCCCTCTCTCCTGGTGGTGCCGGAACGTGTCCAGGGCCATCATCGTGTAACGGCGATCTACACCAACACCTCCGTCGTCTTTACCAACATCTTCATCACCTTCCCCCATCTATCTACAACGGTCCACTCTCCCGCAACCCGCTGTACCCTCTACTTTAACATGGTGCTTTATGCTTCATATTATTATCCAATGATGTGTTGCCATCCTATGATGTCTGAGTAGATTTTCGTTGTCCTATCGGTAATTGGTGAATTGCTATGATTGGTTGAAATTGCTTGTGGTTATGTTGCTATCCTTTGGTGCCCATCATATGAGCGCACGCATGGATCACACCATATGGTTAGTTCTATGTTGATAGGACTATGTATTGGAGGGAAAGAGTGATAGAAGCTTCAACCTAGCATAGAAATTGATGCATACATGATTGAAGGGGGACCAATATATCTTGATGCTATGGTTGGGTTTTACCTTAATGAACATTAGTAGTTGCGGATGCTTGCTAATAGTTCCAATCCTAAGTGCATAGAATGCCAAGTCAGGGATGACATGCTAGCAATGGCCTCTCCCACATAAAACTTGCTATCGGTCTAGTAAAGTAGTCATTTGCTTAGGGACAATTTTGCAACTCTTACCACCACTTTTCCACACTCGCTATACTAAATTTATTGCTTCTTTACCTAAAATAGCACCTAGTTTTTATTTACATGCTCTTTATATTCTTGCAAACCTATCCCGTTACACCTACAAAGTACTTCTAGTTTCATACTTGTTCTAGGTAAATCAAACGTTAAGAGTTGTATCGGTGGTCGATAGAACTTGAGGGAATATTTGTTCTACCTTTAGCTCCTCAGTGGGTTCGACACTCTTACTTATCGAAAGAGGCTACAATTGACCCCCTATACTTGTGGGTTATCAAGACCGTCGGTGTCAAAACCGGCGGATCTCGGGTAGGGGGTCCCGAACTATGCGTCTAAGGCGGATGGTAACAGGAGGCAGGGGACACGATGTTTTACCCAGGTTCGGGCCCTCTTGAAGGAGGTAAAACCCTACGTCCTGCTTGATTATACTTGATAATATGGGTATTACAAGAGTTGATCTACCACAAGATCGGAGAGGCTAAACCCTAGAAGCTAGCCTATGGTATGATTGTATGTTGTCCTATGGACTAAAACCCTCCGGTTTATATAGACACCGGAAGGGGCTAGGGTTACACAAGGTCGGTTACAAAGGAGGAGATATACATATCCGTATTGCCTAACTTGCCTTCCACGCCAAGTAGAGTCCCATCCGGACACAGGACGAAGTCTTCAATCTCGTATCTTCATAGTCCAATAGTCCGGCCAAAGGATATAGTCCGGCTGTCCGGAGACCCCCTAATCCAGGACTCCCTCAGTAGCGCCTGAACTAGGCTTCAATGACGATGAGTCCGGCGCGCAGTGTTGTCTTCGGCATTGCAAGGCGGGTTCCTCCTCCGAATACACCACGAAAGAATTTGAATACAAGGATAGTGTCCGAACCTGCAAAATAAGTTCCACATACCACCGTAGAGAGAATAATATCACCACAAATCTAATCTGCTGACACGTTTTGGCAGCATGACATCACGCCACGGCCCGGTAATTATTTGAACCGTTTTTCTTTAACCAGCCCGCACATAACGCGAGGCGGTTTCTTGACACGTCTTGTCAAAGCAGAGATCGTGTTCCCCTTATTACGGGATTCTCATAAATACGGACGTGGGTAACCCAACTGCGCCATCAATTACGACGCTTGGGGGATAAGCGAGTTTTACCAGGCTAGTGGAGGCGCATAGTTTAGTTCGCCCTTATAAAGGGATAATATCTCACCTTTTTCTACCCACGCCTTCTTCCTCCTTGCTCATCCATTCTCGCGCACTCGAGCTCCAGCGCCCAAGTCCGCATCCTCCTCCTCAACTCTCTCCAAACATGTCCGGAGCAGGAGGCAAGTGGATGGCCTCCTCCGTCATGGAGGGGCACATCAAAAAGTTACGTGGAGCCGGATACTTAGCCGCGGATATCGCGCACCGGCTGCCAGCCACGGGGCAGGTCGTCCCTACCCCGGAACCTCACGAAAGGGTGGTTTTTCTCCCCCACTTTGTCCGCGGACTGGGGTTTCCCCTCCATCCATTCGTCCGCGGCCTCATGTTCTATTATGGGCTGGACTTTCATGATCTGGCCCTGAATTTCATCCTCAACATCTCGGCGTTCATCGTTGTGTGCGAGGCTTTCCTCCGCATCCGGCCCCACTTGGGCCTATGGCTGAAGACCTTCAATATCAAGCCGAAGGTGGTGGGCGGAAAACAAGTGGAATGCGGCAGAGCCATGGTGGGCAAAATGCCCAATGTTATATGGCTCGAGGGCTCCTTCGTGGAGACCATAAAGGGGTGGCAATCGGGGTGGTTCTACATCACCGAGCCGCGCGACACCAACTGGGTGGCGGCTCCCGAGTTTCGATCCGGAATCCCCACGCGGCTCACATCCTGGAAGGAGAAGGGCCTGTCCTGGGGTTCGTCGGTGGAGCTGGACGGACTCCAGAAGTGTATCCGGAACATGACAAGAAAGAAACTTAAGCTTGTCAACATAGTCCAGGTCATGCTCTTCCGCCGGATCCTCCTGTGTCAACAACGGGATTTCAACTTATGGGAGTTCGACCCGGCCCGGCACGGACTCTAAGTGAGCTCTTCGACACGACGCATAAAGACATCTGGAGGGTGCTGTTCAAGGGCGCCGAGGTTCCTCCTTCTCTTACCGAGGACCGCGGGCTGAGTGCGAAGCGTTCTGCGAATCCGGTAAGTTCTGTACATCTGATAGGGTGTTTATTTCCCATAGCTTAACCATGTGCGGGGTCTGAGCTCCCATGCCTTTGACAGGACTGGGTGGAGACATCGGAGCAGATCAACTGTCCGGCCCCTCTGCCCGAAGACCCTGCGGACGCTCTCCTGACGGAGATGCGGACTCCGGCTCCTTATGAGGTGCCGGATAAGACCAAGAAGAAGGCCAAGGGAACCCGAAAGAGTTCCCGGCGCCAGGTGGTATCGTACTCATCGTCCGATAACTCCGAGACGCACTCCTCCCACGAAAACGAGGAGAAGGAAGACGAAGACTCTCCCCCTCCAGCCGGGGGAGACAAGAAAAGGAAGGCCGCCCCAACCGGGGAGGCCGAAGGGTCCAAGAAGGGAAGGACTCTCCTTCCGGACGGTTCCACCACCGCCGCCGATGGCGAAGACGAGTGGCTGCTCAGGGCCAAGCCCCTGGTGAAGTCGTAAGTATTCGGATACCAGAGTAACTCATAGCATACCTTTGTCGCACTGCTTCTCCTAACACCGAATATGATTATGCAGTCTGCCCCAAGCCCATATCGATGTATCATCGTCAGGCGGTTCCTTGGACTCGTCGGACATGAATAGTGATACACTTCCAACTACCACCTCTCCTTGCCCTACGGACAATGCCAAGGTATTGTATCAAGGGGCACCGAGCCGGGGGGAGACAGTCCCGGAGGCGCCTCAAGGAAACCTTCCGGACTCCAGGAGCAAAGGGAGCAAGGCTCCCGGGGGCTCCAAGTTCGGCTCTCAGACGAACACCGCGCCGGAACCTCCAGTGGTTCCGGACTCGGACAGGCGGCCCCCTTCCAAAAGGGGTAAGACGCCCGTGCCGGTGACCTACGTCCATCCAGAGGCACCGGACAACCTGCTGGGAGCGCTATGCGGTGCTTCCATCGACGAAGAGCACCACACTATTATGAGTGCGGTGATCAAGAAGGTTCAGTCCGCCAAGAGCGGACTGACTGAAGCCTGTGCCAGCCTTCTAACAGGCTTTGAGGTAAGTATTTAAAATATAGGAAAAATATTACCGCATAGACAGTAGCCCCTGATGCTCTATTTGGTGTTCACAAAGAAAAGCCGAATAGAGGATTGAATAATATCTGCAGGAGTCTAATATAAGGATGTCTATATGCGTATGCAAGCTTCGCTGTTGACCTCTGCCGCACTGACTACGGAGGTCGTCGCACTAAAGCAGGACCTTGAGGGGTCCAAGAAAGAGCTCGGCCTTGCCAAGAGGCAGCTCGAGGAGAACAAAGGTAAGTAATACCTTGTATATATATATATAATAAAATGTGGTTGCGAAATGACAGGATCATCATGAATGTGCCAGGGGCCACGACCGAAGTGGCGACCCTAAAGCAAGCGCTGTCCGAGGCCGAAGACAAAGCGGCCAAGGAGCGCACCGAGCGGAAAAAGCAAGAGGCACGGGTGGGCGAGGTGCAGCAAGAGCTCCAGGCTCTCGTGATGAAGCACGAGGCTTTGGAGCTTGACTCGAAGACGCGAGAGTCTGAGCTTGCCGTGACCCTCGAGAGCGCAAAGAATGCCAAGGCTAAAGCCCAAAAGGCCCTCCAGGAGATTGAGGCAATGAGGAAGATAGCGGCGGGTAAGGCATTCAATATGCAAAGCAAGAATGTGAAAGTAAATTACTTGTTACTTACCCGAGTCCGGAGCTCTTCAGGAGCATTCGCAGATTTGCCCCGCAGCGTGTTGGATGCCGCGAAGTTTTACTAGGACCGAACACCCGATGCCTGTGAGCGACCAGCTGAAGCAACTGGTCGAGCTACACAAGGCGGCCGAACAGGCCATGAAGGGCTTTATAGTCCGGATGTGGCCTGGCAACTCCCTTCCCAACAACTACTTCGGCCTGGTGAGGCGGCTTGTGGATGCCTGCCCACGGCTGGAAGTCATCAAGTGGTCCATCTGCATCGAAGGTGCACGTCGGGCTTTTGCCCGTGCAAAGGTGCATTGGGCCAAGATGGATGCCGAGAAGCTGGTGAAGGAGGGGCCGCCGCAGGGCAAGGAGCATCGCCACCCCGAGATGTATTATGAGGGTGTCCTGAAGGGTGCCCGTCTTGTAGCGGACGAGTGTGCGAAAGATGTAATATTTGAATGAACTTGCTCGTGTGATCCTGTATTATAAAAACTTGTTCATATGCGCTATGCAACGCTTGTTTGAATTTAAAATATTACCTTCTGTTCGGCTGTTTATCAAATCTGAGAGATGGCTAGTCGTCGGCTTCTGCCCCCATGCCACGAGTGCTGGGGTGTTCGGGATAAACCTGAGCACTCTTGTTCCCATTTTTGGGTCCTTCGAGGGAGGTGCTCAGCACAACGAACAAGGCAATCAGACTATAATGCTTTATCACTCTCACTTAGCCATAGAATTCTATAATTTTAAATTTTGGCGAAGCCCCTAGTATTCGGAAGGCCGAATTTGGGGCGCTATACACGCCTTAAGCCGGACAAAGCCGACTCCTCGCTCTAAGCGGCATAAGTCTTTAGGAACTCGAAACCTCTTGAACAGAGACCAGTCTCTCGCCTTATCATGACAGTCAGTTTTAGCTTTCTCTACTGAGGTGCTTAGCCCAGCTGAACCGGGGCACAATCGCAGTAGTTCTCCCAGTGCTACCTTAGCCGATATAACGGAACGTAAGGTACCAAAACATGGGAGCCGGGCAAACCCAACTATTGACCCAAGACATGATTCGGAGCTGATGCATATAATGCTATAAGTTCGGGGTGCCGCAGTGTCGAAAGTGTTCGGACTTCTCACGCCGTATTATGGGGTATGCTTAAGCCCCTAGCGTATTGGCCGCACCAGAGTGTACGGGTGCTGGATGTCATGAATGAATATATATATATATATATATAAAGAAGAATAGAGAATGCGATAATAGTCTAGTGCTATGCATTGTTTATTCGAAAAGGTGTGTTAAAGCAGAATGATACAAGTAGTGCGATAAGCAAAAAAGTAGGACTATTTGACATGTCCCCTCCAAGGGCAAGCTGAGGAATGGTATTTAAAGCAGGTATTTCACTCGTTGTCAGAGACCACCTGGGAGTTCCGTGGTGCGACGTAGCTTTCTGCCTCCTTGGTTGTTGCATCGTGTGTCCGGCAACCATACTGCCAGACGGGGTTTCCAGAGATTAAAGTCTTGAAAGAGAGAAAAACTAACAAAGCGGGAAGCCCCTAGTGCGGTTGAGCCGCATCTTGGGGCGTACCGTAGTCGTGCCCCCTCCCCACCTGTGCCCATGGTATTTTTAATGCGTAATTATGTACGCGTGGCATGGATTTCGCCATTTGGCTGGTACTCGGGTGGGGGCCGCATTGTTATGTGAGCTCGGAACGTGCCAGGCGGTCTTGTTGCCGATTACTCCGGGCGCGCTTGAAGGTGTCCGGGTCTTGAATCGCCGAACTGGTGGATTGCCTTAAGAGGCTGCTTTGCGCTTATGCTGCGAGGGCCGCAGTGTGCTCCTCCGTACGGAGAGAGCGCTCTGTGTTTCCATTGACTGTGATGACCCCCCGAGGTCCTGGCATCTTGAGCTTGAGATATGCATAGTGTGGTACTGCGTTGAATCTCGCGAATGCGGTTCGCCCGAGCAGTGCATGATAGCCACTGCGGAACGGGACTATATCAAAGGTTAACTCCTCGCTTCGGAAGTTATCCGGGGATCCAAAGACCACTTCCAGTGTGACTGAGCCTGTGCAATGGGCCTCTACACCTGGTATGACGCCTTTGAAGGTCGTTTTTGTGGGTTTGATCCTTGAGGGGTCTATACCCATTTTGCGCACTGTGTCCTGTTAAAGCAGGTTCAGGCTGCTGCCACCGTCCATAAGGACTCGAGTGAGGTGAAATCCGTCGATGATTGGGTCTAGGACCAGTGCGGCGAATCCGCCATGACGGATACTAGTGGGGTGGTCCCGGCGATCGAAGGTGATCGGACAGGAGGACCATGGGTTGAACTTTGGGGCGACTGGCTCCAACGCATATACGTCCCTTAACGCACGCTTCTGCTCCCTCTTGGGGATGTGGGTTGCGTATATCATGTTCATCGTCCGCACCTGTGGGGGGAACCTCTTCTGTCCTCTGGTGTTTGGCTGCCGGGGCTCCTCCTTGTCATCGCTATGTGACCCCTTATCTTTGTTTTCAGCATTTAACTTGCTGGCCTGCTTGAACACCCAACAATCCCTGTTGGTGTGGTTGGCTGGCTTGTCGGGGGTGCCGTGTATTTGACACGAGCGATCGAGTATACGGTCCAAACTGGATGGGCCCGGAGTGCTTCTTTTGAATGGCTTTTTCCGCTGACCGGGTTTAGAGCCTCTGAATCTGGCATTGACTGCCGTATCCTTGGTATTGCCGCTGTTAATGCGGCGCTTGTGTTTGTTGCGACGTGACCTGCCGTTGCCATCCTTGGTATCCGGAGTACCATGGTTCTTTGATATATTATTGCTGCGAGCCAGCCAGCTGTCTTCTCCCGTGCAAAAGCGGGTCATAAGTGTCGTGAGGGCTGCCATAGATTTCGGCTTTTCCTGGCCAAGGTGCCGGGCGAGCCACTCGTCGTGGATGTTGTGCTTAAAAGCTGCTAGGGCCTCTACATCTGGACAGTCGATGATTTGACTTTTATTTGTTAGGAACCGTGTCCAGAATTGCCTGGCCGATTCCTCTGGCTGCTGAATTATGTGGCTCAAGTCATCGGCATCTGGTGGTCGCACATAAGTGCCCTGGAAGTTGTTAAGGAATGCGGCTTCCAGATCTTCCCAACAACCAATGGATTCTGCTGGCAAGCTGTTGAGCCAATGCCGAGCTGGTCCTTTGAGTTTAAGTGGGAGGTATTTGATGGCGTGTAGATCATCACCGTGGGCCATGTGGATGTGCAGGAGGAAGTCCTCGATCCATATCACATGATCTGTTGTGCCGTCGTATGATTATATATTTACGGGTTTGAAACCCTCTGGGATTTGATGATCCATTACTTCGTCTGTGAAGCATAGGGGGTGTGCGGCGCCTCTATACTGGGCTATATCACGATGCAGCTCAAATGAGTCTTATCCGCTGTGTTCGGCCCGGCCGGACTTACTTTTACTGTATCCGGTGTGATGGTTATCGTCTCGCATAGTGGCGCGCCCTCGCGATCCGTAGATCGATCTTGCGTGTTTTGCTTTGTCCTCCAATACGTCTCGCAGGTCTGGCGTATTTACCCATGTCTTGACATTTTTATTTGAGTGGCGTTGGGGTGCGGGCTGAACTTTTGGCTGGAATGCCTCTTTGTCACAGCCACGAGGTGGCCGATCAGCCACGTCATACGCTGGGGATGTAGGTTTTGGTGCATCCTCCTCCAGTCGGGGTAGCAACCTGCGCTTTGGGTAACTCTTGGAGGGGCGTTCGAGTTTATATTCCTCGGCCGCAAGGACTTCAGTCCATCTGTTAGCTAGCAAATCTTGATCAGCTTGAAGCTCTTGTTGCTTTTTCTTAAGGCTATTTGCCATGGCTATAAGCCGGCGCTTGAAGCGCTCTTGTTCGACGGGATCCTCAGGCACGACGAATTCATCATCGTCGAGGCTTGCCTCATCTTCGGAGGGAGGCATGTAATTATCATCCTCTGCCTCTCCATCTGCCGCTCTCTCGGGAGGGCTGGCTTCTCCATCCTCATGCCCTAAATCTTGATGGAGGGGATTGTTGTCATCTTCGGCACTGTCCGGAGTGCTATTATCTCCTGTGCCGGTGTCACCGCTTTTGCTTTGGCGAGACTTAGAGCTGCGCCGCTGACGTCGGCGCTTGGGTTGCTTCTTAGAGGGTTCATCCTCCGCTGTCCCGTCGCCATTGCCTTCTTTAGGTGTGTCCACCATATATATGTCATATGATGAGGTGGATGTCCAGTGCCCTGTGGGCAGTGGTTCTTGTTCGCCTCCTGCATCGTCGTCCATGCCGTCGATGTCTTCGGGGTCGAAGTCAAGCATGTCGGTCAAATCGTCGATAGTGGCTACTAAGTGGGTGTTGGGTGGGCGGCGAATTTCTTCGTCATCCGTATCCCAATCCTGCCGGACATAGTTCGGCCAGGACTCTCCTGACAAGGAGAGAGACCTTAATGAGTTCAGTATGTCGCCAAAGGGCGAGTGCTCAAAGATATCCGTGAAGGTAAACTCCATGATCGACGCCCAGTCGGATTTTGATAGGCACGGGCGCAGGCGGTCCGGAGTCTGTGGCCGGGGAAGAATCTGGTAGTTCGGCATCACGGCTCCCATGAAGGGTAAGGTCGATACTTGGCTCGATCGCCGATGAGAGTGCGGCCTCCGTGGCAGGGTCTATCCACCCGTCCATGGACGGCGCATCTGGCTCCGAATTGAGGGCCGGAGTGGTTGCCGGCGCGATCTCCTGAACACTGTCCAATGGCAGAGCTAAATCATGCTCATCGTGACCGTGTGGTGCACTAGGCAGGGGCTCGAATCCATCGAAGATCAAGTCTCCACAGATATCGGCCGTGTAGCTTAAGCTTCCAAACCTGACCTGGTGGCCAGGGGCGTAACTCTCGATTTGCTCCAGATGGCCAAGCGAGTTGGCCCACAGTGCGAAGCCGCCGAACACAAAGATCTGTACGGGGAGAAAAATCTCACCCTGGACTGCATCGCTATATATGATGGAAGGAGCCATCAGGCCTAACAGCGACGACACAGAGGAACTCTCAATGAAAGCACCAATGTTGGTGTCAAAACCAGCGGATCTCGGGTAGGGGGTCCCGAACTGTGCGTCTAAGGCGGATGGTAACAGGAGGCAGGGGACACGATGTTTTACCCAGGTTCGGGCCCTCTTGATGGAGGTAAAACCCTACGTCCTGCTTGATTATACTTGATAATATGGGTATTACAAGAGTTGATCTACCACGAGATCGGAGAGGCTAAACCCTAGAAGCTAGCCTATGGTATGATTGTATGTTGTCCTATGGACTAAAACCCTCCGGTTTATATAGACACCGGAAGGGGCTAGGGTTACACAAGGTCGGTTACAAAGGAGGAGATATACATATCTGTATTGCCTAGCTTGCCTTCCACACCAAGTAGAGTCCCATCCGGACACGGGACGAAGTCTTCAATCTCGTATCTTCATAGTCCAACAGTCCGGCCAAAGGATATAGTCTGGCTGTTCGGAGACCCCCTAATCCAGGACTCCCTCAAAGACCTTTTTCTAGCGTCGTTGCCGGGGAGTTATAGCGTGGGGTGAATATTCTCGTGTGTGCTTGTTTGCTTTATCACTAAGTAGTTTTTATTTTGTGCTCTTGTTTTCTATCTTTAGTTATGGGTAGGAAACGCAAAATACCAAAAAAATTAGTGGTACCTACTGAAACAATGGTTGAAGAACCACTCAAAATCTATCACACTACTGAAGCTTTTTACTTGGATCATCTTCGATCCCTATGTGCTCGGGCTGAAACCCCAACTAGCTTAGTTGAGGGCAAATCTTTAGATGAGCATGCTTGTTATGTGCGACACCGCATATCTGAAAAAGGGAAACTTTTACTAGATCAAATTCATCGTCTGCAGTGCTATGCTTGGAATTTATGTGAAATATATGATTGTACTTGTTGTTCTAAAGACCCTAAGAAACACCTTCCTTACCAATTTTAGTTTAGTTATAATGGAATCGTATCTTCATATACTAAGGGTGTTTATAATTACTATGATGTTCAACAAATTGAAGAATTTGTTGCTTTTAGGGGTACTTGTGAAATTGCTTCTTTTATTGAAGAGTGTGATACTACTCTCTACAAATCTGAAAATTTGTCCATACTTAAATATTGCTATGATAATTATGCTTAATAATCCTTATATTAAACCATATATTGAGGACTCCTCCGCTGTCCAAGAAGAGACTAATATTTTGCAGGAGTCTATGGAAGAAGAAATTAATGACATTGTGAGCTCATTGGATGAAAAAGATGAGGAGGAGAGCAAAGAACAAAAGGAGGAAGAGCGGATTGACCACCCGTTCCCACCATCTTATGAGAGTAACTCTTTATCCCATACATTGTTTAATTTCCCTTCGAATTTACCGAAGATGAATGCTATCATGATTGTTATGATCCCATTGATTCTTTTGAAATATCCGTTTTTGATGATGCTTGCTATGCTTGTGGCCAAGATGCCAATATGAATTATGCTTATGGAGATGAACTTGCTATAGTTCCTTATATTAAACATGAAATTGTTGCTATTGCACCCACGCATGATAGTCCTATTATCTTTTTGAATTCTCCCGACTACACTATATCAGAGAAGTTTGCCCTTATTAAGGATTATATTGATGGGTTGCGTTTTACTACTACACATGATGATTTTGATAGGTATAATATGCATGTGCTTGCTGCTCCTACTTGCAATTATTATGAGAGAGGAACTACATCTCCGCCTCTCCATGTTTCCAATAAGATAAAAGTGCAAGAAACTGTTTATACTATGCATTGGCCTTTACTATATGTGCATGAATTATTCATTTATGACATGCCGATGCATACGAAGAGAGTTAGACTTCGTTTTTGCATGATACATGTTACTTTGTGCTCACTACTAAGTCTCAAATCATGGTTGATTCAAATTGGCTTTGATATACCTTGGGATCCGGGTGGATCCATTACTTGAGCACTATATGCCTAGCTTAATGGATTTAAAGAAAGCGCTGCCAGGGAGACAACCCAGAAGTTTTACAGAGTCATTTATTTCTGTTGTGTGCTTTTATAAAGTTTAAAAATAAAAATAATGTGCCAATATTTTCCTTTAGGATGTTTACATTACTTGTTGGTTTGTGCAGTGCAAGACAGAAACTTTGGCTGTAGTGCGCGATTTTACATTTTTTTATTGGAACGTCAAACCGTTCTGAAACTTTTTGCACTGTCTTGCTATACAAATTTTTTATTTTTCCTAATTTTTCAGAATTTGTGGAGTTCCAGAGGTATGGTGAATGTTCAGATTACTACAGACTGTCCTGTTTAAGACAGATTCTGTTTTTGATGCATAGTTTGCTTGTTTTGATGAAACTATCGATTTCTATCAGTCAATTAAGCCATGGAAAAGTTATATTGCAGTAGCTACAATGAAAAAAAATATGAATTGGTTTGCAACAGTACTTAGAGTAGTGATTTGCTTTATTATACTAACGGATCTTATCGAGCTTTCTGTTGAGTTTTGTGTGGATGAAGTGTTTGAAGATCGAGGAGGTCTCGATGTGAGGAGAAGGAGGAGAGGAAAGAGCTCAAGCTTGGGGATGCCCAAGGCACCCCAAGTAAATATTCAAGAAGACTCAAGCGTCTAAGCTTGGGGATGCCCCGGAAGGCATCCCATCATTCTTCAACAAGTATCGGTATGTTTTCAGATTCGTTTCGTTCATGTGGTATGTGCAAATCTTGGAGCATATTTTGCATTTAGTTTTCACTTTTCTTTTATGCACCATGCTGGTATGAGATAGTCCTTGGTTGATTTATAGAATGCTCATTTCACTTCACTTATATTTTTTGAGTATGGCTTTATAGAATGCTTCATGTGCTTCACTTATATCATTTGAAGTTTGGATTGCATGTTTCTCTTCACTTAGAAAACCGCCATTTGTAGAATGCTCTTTTGCTTCACTTATATTTGTTAGAGCGTGGGCATATCTTTTGTAGAAAGAATTAAACTCTCTTGCTTCACTTATATCTATTTAGAGAGATGACAGGAATTGGCCATTCACATGGTTAGTCATAAAATCCTACATAAAACTTGTAGATCACTGAATATGATATGTTTGATTCCTTGCAATAGTTTTGCAATATAAAGGTGGTGATATTAGAGTCGTACTAGTTGAGTAATTGTGAAATTGAGAAATACTTGTGTTGAGGTTTGCAAGTCCCGTAGCATGCACGTATGGTAACCGTTGTGTGACAAATTTGAAGCATGAGGTGTTTCTTTGATTGACTTCCTTATGAGTGGCGGTCGGGGACGAGCGATGGTATTTTCCTACCAATCTATCCCCCTAGGAGCATGCGCGTAGTGCTTGGTTTTGATGACCTGTAGATTTTTGCAATAAGTATGTGAGTTCTTTATGGCTAATGTTGAGTCCATGGATTATACGCTCTCTCACCCTTCCATCATTGCTAGCCTCTTCGGTATTGTGCATTGCCCTTTCTCACCTTGAGAGTTGGTGCAAACTTCCCCGGTGCATCCAAACCCCGTGATATGATACGCTCTATCACACATAATCCACCTTATATCTTCCTCAAAACAGTCACCATACCTACCTATTATGGCATTTCCATAGCCATTCTGAGATATATTGCCATGCAACTTCCATCATCATCATATACATGACTTGAGCATTCATTGTCATATTGCTTTGCATGATTGTAAGATAGATAGCATGATGTTTTCATGGCTTGTCTGTTTTTTGATGTCATTGCTACGCTAAATCATTGCACATCCCGGTACACCACCAGAGGCATTCATATAGAGTCATACTTTGTTCTAGACATCGAGTTGTAATATTGGGTTGTAAGTAAATAAAAGTGTGATGATCATCATTATTAGAGCATTTCCCCAGTGAGGAAAGGATGATGGAGACTATGATTCCCCCACAAGTCGGGATGAGACTCCGGACTTTAAAAAAATAAAAGAGGCCAAAGAAGCCCAAATAAAAAAGAGAGGCCAAAGAAGCCCACCAAAAAAAATTGAGAGAAAAAAGAGAGAAGGGGAATGTTACTATCCTTTTACCACACTTGTGTTTCAGAGTAGCACCATGTTCTTCCTATAGAGAGTCTCTTGAGTTATCACTTTCATATACTAGTGGGAATTTTCATTATAGAACTTGGCTTGCATATTCCGATGATGGGCTTTCTCAAATGCCCGAGGTCTTCATGAGCAAGCAAGTTGGATGCACACCCACTTAGTTTCCAGTTTGAGCTTTCATACACTTATAGCTCTTAGTGCATCCGTTGCATGGCAATCCCTACTCCTCGCATTGACATCAATTGATGGGCATCTCCATAGCCTGTTGATTAGCCGTGTCGATGTGAGACTTTCTCCCTTTTTGTATTCTCCACACAACCTCCATCATCACAAGGTCAAGGAAGAAGAATAAGAAGAAGAAGAAGGGGGGCTCTCTCCCCCTCTCTCCCGGTGGCGCCGGAACGCCGCCGGGGCCATCATCGTGTGACGGCGATCTCAACACCTCCGTCATCTTCACCAACATCTTCATCACCTTCCCCCATCTATCTACATCGGTCCACTCTCCTGCAAGCCGTTGTACCCTCTACTTTAACATGGTGCTTTATGCTTCATATTATTATCCAATGATGTGTTGCCATCCTATGATGTCTGAGTAGATTTTCGTTATCCTATCAGTAATTGGTGAATTGCTATGATTGGTTTAAATTGCTTGTGGTTATGTTCCTGTCCTTTGGTGCCCATCATATGAGCGCACTCGTGGATCACACCATAGGGTTAGTTGTATGTTGATAGGAATATGTATTGGAGGGCAAGAGTGATAGAAGCTTCAACCTAGCATAGAAATTTATGCATACGGGATTGAAGGGGGACCAATATATCTTAATGGTATGGTTGGGTTTTACCTTAATGAACGTTAGTAGTTGCGGATGCTTGCCAATAGTTCCAATCATAAGTGCATAGAATTCCAAGTCAGGGATGACAAGCTAGTAGTGGCCTCTCCCACATAAAACTTGCTATCTGTCTAGTAAAGTAGTCATTTGCTTAGGGACAATTTCGCAACTCCTACCACCACTTCTCCACACTCGCTATACTAACTTTATTGCCTCTTTACCTAAAACAGCCCCTAGTTTTTATTTATGTGATCTTTATATTCTTGCAAACCTATCACGTTACACCTACAAAGTACTTCTAGTTTCATACTTGTTCTAGGTAAATCGAACGTTAAGCGTGCGTAGAGTTGTATCGGTGGTCGATAGAACTTGAGGGAATATTTGTTCTACATTTAGCTCCTCATTGGGTTTGACACTCTTACTTATCAAAAGAGGCTACAATTGACCCTCTATACTTGTGGGTTATCACGTGTGTGTGATAAAGTGTGGCCCGAGGGCCGGGTCTACTTAAGTGGGTGTTGTATGATACGTCTCCAATGTATCTATAATTTTTTATTGTTCCATGCTATTATATTATCATTCTTGGATGTTTACAATCATTTTATAGCAACTTTATATCATTTTTTTGGACTAACCTATTGACATAGTGCCAGTTGCTATTTTTTACTTCGCAGAAAATCAATACCAAACGGAGTCCAAACACAGCGAAATTTTTTGAGAATTTTTCTGGGCCAGAAGACACAGGATGGGCCAAAGAAGTACTAGAGGGGTGCCCCGAGGGGGGAACAACCCACCTGGGCTTGTGCCCAGCTCAGTGGCCTCCCGCACCACCTCTTTGCTCTATAAATACCCCAATTTTCCAAAAACCCTAGGGGAGTCAACGAAACACAATTCCAGCTGCCGCAAGTTCCAGAAACCACAGATCCAATCTAGACAACATCACGGAGGGGTTCATCATCCTAATTGGTGCCTCTCCGATGATGCATGAGTAGTTCATTGTGGACCTACGGATCCGTAGACAGTAGCTAGATGGATTTCTCTCTCTCTTTTGATTCTCAATACAACGGTCTCTTGGAGATCTATTTGATGTTACCCTTTTTGCGGTGTGTTTGTTAGGATCCGATGAACTTTGAGTTTATGATCAGATCTATTTTATCCATGAAAGTTATTTGAGTTTTGATCTCTTATATGCATGATTACTTATAGCCTCATATTTCTTCTTCGAATCTTTGGTTCAGTTAGGCCGACTAGATTAATTTTTCTTGCCATGGGAATAGGTGCTTTCTGATGGGTTCGATCTTACGGTGCTCAGTCCCAGTGACAGAAGGGGAAATGGCATGTATGTATCGTTGCTATTAAGGATAACAAGATGGAGTCTATTCCTACATGAATAGATCTTGTGTACATCATGTCATAATTTGATGACCCATAGGTATAGGGGATCAATTGTAGGTCTTTTCGATAAGAGTGTCGAACCCAACGAGGAGCAGAAGGAAATGACAAGTGGTTTTCAGCAAGGTAATGTCTGCAAGTGCTAAAATTGTAAGTAGCAGAGTAGTTTGATAGCAAGGTAATTTGTAACGAGCAAGTAACAATAATAGTAGAAAAAGTGCAGCAAGGTAGCCCAATCCTTTTGAGGCAAAGCACAGGCCAAAACGGTCTCTTATAATAAGCAAAGCGTTCTTGAGGGTACATGGGATTTTCATCTAGTCACTTTCATCATGTTGGTTTAATTCATGTTTGGTAATTTGATAATTTGATATGTGGGTGGACCAGGGCTTAGGTGTTGTTCTTACTTGAAAAAACCTCCTACTTATGATTAACCCTCCCGCAAACATCCGCAACTACGAGAAAAGTATTAAGAATAAATTCTAACCATAGCATTAAACTTTTGGATTCAATCGGTCCCTTAAGGAATAGCGCATAAACTTGGCTTTAAGCTTCTGTCACTCTCACAACCCATCATCTAATTGCTACTCCACAATGCACTCCCTTAGGCCCAAATATGGTGAAGTGTCATGTAGTCGAGGTTCACATGACACCACGAAGGGAATCACAACATACATACTATCAAAATATTGAACACATATCAAGTTCACATGATCACTTGCAACATGATTCCTCCAATGCCCTCAAGAACAAAAGGAACTACTCACAAATGATAATCATGCTCAAGATCAAAGGGGTATTAAATATCATATTGGATCTGAACATATAATCTTCCACCAAATAAACATATAGTAATCAAGTGAGGGGTAGCTAATTTTGGTTCCGGTCGAGATGAAGATACCCCAAACAAACCCCTCAAAGGATTGTTTTCCATAGTAACAAGTGGAAATAAATTTCAGCACACAATATAAATGTTTCCTTACCAAATTCCACTTACTAAAGGCGCTTCACTCCCCGGCAATGGCGCCAAAAAATAGCCTTGATGACCCACAAGTATAGGGGATCAATTTTAGCTCTTTTCGATAAGTAAGAGTGTCGAACCCAATGAGGAGCAGAAGGAAATGACAAGTGGTTTTCAGCAAGCTAATGTTTGCAAGTGCTGAAATTGTAAGTAGCAGAGTAGTTTGATAGCAAGGTAATTTGTAACCACCAAGTAAAGATAATAGTAGCAAAAGTGCAGCAAGGTATCCTAATCCTTTTGAGGCAAAGGACAGGCAAAACGGTCTTTTATAATAAGCAAAGCGTTCTTGAGGGTACACGGGATTTTCATCTAGTCACTTCCATCATGTTGGTTTAATTCGTGTTCGGTACTTTGATAATTTGATATGTGGGTGGACCAGTGCTTAGGTGCTGTTCTTACTTGAACAAACCTCCTACTTATGATTAACCCTGCCGCAAGCATCCGCAACTACGAGAAAAGTATTAAGAATAAATTCTAACCATAGCATTAAACTTTTGGATCCAATCGGTCCCTTACGGAATAGTGCATAAACTGGCGTTTAAGCTTTTGTCACTCTCGGAACCCATCATCTAATTGCTACTCCACAATGCACTCCCTTAGGCCCAAATATGGTGAAGTGTCATGTAGTCGAGGTTCACATGACACCACTAAGGGAATCACAATATACATACTATCAAAATATCGAACACATATCAAGTTCACATGATTACTTGCAACATGATTCCTCCCGTGCCCTCAAGAACAAAAGTAACTACTCAAAAATGATAATCATGCTCAATATCAGAGGGGTATTAAATAGCATATTGGATGTGAACATATAATCTTCCACCAAATAAACTATATAGTAATTAACTACAAGACGTAATCAACACTACTAGTCACCCACAAGCACCAATCTATAGTTTTGATAACAATATTGAGCACCAGAGATTAACTAGGGTTTGAGATGAGATGGTGATGTTGAAGATGTTGATGGAGATTGCCCTCCCCAAGATGGGAGAGTTGTTGGTGATGATGATGACGATGATTTCCCCCTACGGGAGGGATGTTCCCCCGGCGGAATCGCTCCGCCGGAGGGCAAAAGTGCTCCTGCCCAAGTTCCGCCTCGAGATGGCGGCGCTCCATCCCAAAAGTCCTCTCCTTATTTTTTCTAGGTCAAAACGACTTATATACCAGAAGATGGGCACCGGAGGTGGAACTGGGTGAGCACAACCCACTAGGGCGCGCATGGGCTCCCTGGCGCGCCCAGATGGGTTGTGCCCACCTGGTGGCCCCCCTTGGTAGTTATTTGCTCCAATATTCCTCAAATATTCCATAAAAGTTCTCTGTGAAGTTTCAGCTTATTTGGAGTTGTGCAGAATAGGTAGCCTGACATAGCTTTTCCAGGTCCAGATTTCCAGCTGCCAGAATTCTCCCTCTTTGTGTATACCTTGCATATTATGAGAGAAAAGGCATTAGAATTACCCCAAAAGCATTATTATGGATAAAAACATCTTAAATAATAGTAAGAAAACATGATGCAAAGTGGACGTATCAACTCCCCCAAGCTTAGACCTCGCTTGTCCTCAAGCGAAAACCGAAATCGAAAACATGTCCACATGCTTAGAGAGAGAGGTGTCGATAAAAACAAAATACAGACATAGAAGAATCATGTAGATTATTATAACAACAACAAACTTAAACATAAAACTTTTATCATATACTTCTCATGAATAAGTAACAGTTCATCACACAAATGAAGTATAAAGCAAAAACTCTATTAAAAACCAACAAACTATGTTCTCAGTCAATTTTGCAACTACAATTCATCATCTTTTCAGGAAGGGTCACGTATCGGAGCCTTTAGGAAAGTCCACATACTCAACCATCATATAGTCTTCTATGATTGCTAACACTCACCGCGTACACATGAGCAAAACGTTTCAACCAGACACATAGAAAGATAGGGGCTTATAATTTCGCCTCCCAACGTATTCACCTCAAGAGTGATGTCAACAAAAATAATTCATGCTATCTATATTCAACTGGACATATGTGCCTAGATCTTTCCTCACCACACGATGCTTGCCAAAGGAAAAAAAATAAAAAGGGATAGAAGGAAAACTTTGACTCATTGCATAAAAGTAAATACATAAAAGTAAAAGATGGGCCCTTTGCACAGGGAAGCAGAGGTTGCCATGCTCTTATTTGTTTGTATGCTCAAACCCTTAGTGCAAAAGAATGTCACGTTGCATTTCCCCTTGTGATAGCGACCTTTATTATGCAGTCTGTCACTTTTATTCTTCACCATCACAAGTTCGTGCAACGCTTAATTTTCTCTTACACTAAATGCTCTCACACTTTTAGAAGAAATTTTTATTGCCTTTTGCACCGATGACAACTTACTTGAGGGATCTTGCTCAATCCCTAGGTAGGTATGGTGGACACTTGAAAGTAAGATTTGGGTTTAAGGGTTTTTGGATGCACAAGTAGTATCTCTGCTTAGTGCAGAATTTTTGACTAGCAAAGATAGGGGCAAGCACCACATGTTAAAGGATCTATGGCAATATGACTTCTATGTGAATATAAACAAACATAAACCATTAAGTTGTCTTCCTTGTCCAACATCAACAATTTTGGCATATAATATTTTGATGAGGGCTCACAATCACAAATGATTTCTAGGATAGTATATTTATATGTGAATCTTCTCTTCCCTTATTGATTCTTTCATGAGTTGCATCATTGACTAATTCTAGGTTTGTCAATCTCTAATAATTTTTTCTACTTATACTTTTCCTTATGCGGTGTCATCACCTACCATAAGATTAGTATATGATCTTTTCTTCCTTTATTTCCTTTCTTTTATTTATTTATTATTTCTTTTCTTTAATTTGCAACATGAAAGTAAAGAAAGCAAAAACTCAAACTAAACTTTATTATATAACTTGCACACGATTACAAGGATAGATCACTAAGCAAACTCTCAAAGAAGAAAGGATCGAACCAAACTTTTATTCATCTAAAGAAAAAGATCGAACTAAAATAAGTGAAGGTAGAAATATAGTGGGATGATACGATACTGGGGCACCTCCCCCAAGCTTGGCGGAAGCCAAGGGGAGTGCCCATACCCGATACTCAATTTTCCTTTGGTGATGAAGAAGAAGGTGGTGGTGAAGAGATCTTGTCATCGGATTTCCATGGCAGTGGTCCGCCATCGTGAGAGGAGGAGTGAGTCTCACGGGTCCTGCAACTAGCAGCCAAACTCATACCTTTAAACTTCGCCTCATATTCAAAGACTTGGTTTTGGAGATCATCGATCTAGCTTTGGAGGAAGTTGATTTGCTCGTTGGGGGTGAAGACGATGTCCTTCATGGGCTTGTCATCCACCTTGAGATCATGAGAGAGGTCCGTGATCATGAGGTGATTAGCATTGAGCCCACGCTCCACCATCCCCTTGCACCGGAAGATATCTTGCTCCATAGCTTCAAGTATGGCCTCCATGGTTCCCGTCCCCTTGGGACATGGCACATCGCGAAGGTGAAGCACCCCCTCATGCATCTGGATGGTCTGGGGGTGCTGCACCACCTGCCGCAGATATGGGTTGATGACGTTCTTGAAGAACTTGTCCTCGGAGGAGCTTGAGGTGGCCATGGTAGATGGGATCTGGCAGAAAAACAGCAAGAAAAGAGAATAGAGGATTTCTCCATGATACGGTGATCAACAGGTTCGGGAAGTATATGTAGATTTTTTATCTTGGGGGACTAGAAAACGGAAGAAAAACAGAGTCCAGAAGGTGTCCCAGGTGGGCACAACCCACCTGGGCGCGCCAAGCTGGCGTGCCCTGGTGTCTTGTGCCCACCAGGGTATGCCTCCCAGTAGTTTCTTTTTTCCTATTTTTCTAAATATTCTAAAACTAACAAAAAATATTTTTGCGGATTTTTCGGAGTCCGTTTTCTTACCGCATCACGTACCTCCTTATTTTCACGATTCTAGAGTGTTCCAGAAGGACTCTTTTATGTGTTCTTCTGGTGTCAAAGTTTGGATAATATTACTTTCAACATTAATGGGTGTACATGAGATATAATGCTTTATTCGTTGCCCATTGACAACCTTCGGATTAGTACCTTCGGAATTATTTATTTTGATGGCTCCAGACCGATAAACCTCCTCGATAACATAGGGGCCTTCCCATTTTGAGATGAGTTTTCCTGCAAAGAATCTGAAACGAGAGTTGTACAAAAGAACATATTCTCTGACTTTAAACTCACGCTTTTGGATTCTTTTGTCATGCCATCTTTTAACTTTTTCTTTGAATAATTTTGCATTTTCATAAGCTTGGGTTCTCCATTCATCTAAAGAGCTAATATCAAATAGCCTCTTTTCACCAGCAAGTTTGAAATCATAATTGAGCTCTTTGATGTCCCAATATGCTTTATGTTCTAACTCAAGAGGCAAATGACAAGCTTTTCCATAAACCATTTTATAAGGAGACATACCCATAGGATTTTTATATGTTGTTCTATAAGCCCAACGTGCATCATCTAATTTCTTAGACCAATTCTTCCTGGACCTATTGAAAGTCTTTTGCAAAATTAATTTTATTTCTCTATTACTAATTCCAACTTGACCACTAGACTGAGGATATAAGGTGATGCAATTCTATGGTTAACATCATATTTGGCAAGCATTTTACGGAAAACACCATGAATAAAGTGTGAACCACCATCAGTCATTAAATATCTAGGGACTCCAAACCTTGGGAAAATAACTTCCTTAAGCATTTTAATAGAGGTGTTGTGATCAACACTACTGGTTGGAATAGCTTCTACCCATTTAGTAACATAATCAACATCAACCAAAATATGTGTATACCCTTTAAAGGAAAAGGTCCCATGCAATCAAATCTCCAAACATCAAATGGTTCAACAACAAGTGAATAATTTATAGGCATTTCTTGATGCTTACTGATATTACCTATTCTTTGACATTCATCACAAGATAAGACGAACTTACGGGCATCCTTGAAGAGAGTAGGCCACTAAAATCCAGATTGCAATACCTTGTGATCAGTTCTATATCTAGCATGATGCCCTCCATAAGCTTCGGAATGACATTTACATAGGATTTGTCCCTGTTCATGCTCACGTACACAACGTCTAGTAATACCATCTACTCATTCCTTATAAAGATGTGGGTCATCCAAAAGTAATGTCTTAAATCATAGAAGTATTTTTTTTATTTTGTTGGTATGTAAAGCTAGGCGGTAAATATGTAGCAACAATGTAATTAGCATAATCAGCATACCAAGGAGTACTGTGAGCAACATTTATTGTAGCTAACTGCTCATTAGGAAAACTATCATCAATAGGTAGTGGGTCATCAGGCACATTTTCAAGCCTAGATAAATTATCAGCTACGGGGTTCTCAGCTCCTTTTCTACCAATGATATGTAAATCAAATTCTTGTAACAAGAGAAACCATCGAATAAGTCTATGTTTGGCATCTTTATTTTCCATCAGATATTTAATAGTAGCATGGTATGTGTGAACAGTTACTTTGAAATCAACAATATAAGGTCTAAATTTATCACAAGCAAACACCACTGCTAAGAGTTCCTTTTTAGTAGTAGCATAATTTCTTTGAGCATCGTCTAGAGTTTTACTAGCATAACGAATAACATTTAGTTTCTTATCAACTCTTTGTCCTAGAACAACACCAACAACATAATCACTAGCATCACACATAATTTCAAAAGGCAAGTTCTAATCAGGTGGTTGAACAATAGGTGCAGAAATTAAGGCTTTCTTGGGTGTTTCAAAGGCTTCTAAACAATCATCATAAAAAACAAAAGGAATATCCTTTTACAAAAGATTCTTAAGTGGCCTAGAAACTTTAGAAAAGTCTTCAATAAATCTCCTAAAGAAACCAGCATGACCTAAGAAACTACGAATACCTTTTATATCTTTAGGACATGGCATTTTCTCAATTGCATCAACCTTAGCTTTGTCCACTTCAATACCTCTTTCAGAAATTTTATGACCCAAGACAATGCCTTCATTAACCATAAAGTGGCACTTCTCCCAATTCAAGACAAGATTTGTTTGTTCACACCTCTGCAAAACTCGATCAAGATTGCTTAAACAATCATCAAAATACTTCCCATAAACAGAGAAGTCATCCGTGAAAACCTCAACAATATTTTCACAAAAGTCAGAGAATATAGCAGTCATACATCTTTGAAAGGTAGCAGGTGCATTACATAAATTGAAAGGCATACATCTATAAGCATAGGTTCCAAAGGGACAAGTAAAGGTGGTCTTTTCTTGATCAGGTTGAGAAATAGGTATTTGTGAAAAACCAGAATATCCATCAAGGAAGCAAAAATGTGTGTGCTTAGATAATCTTTCAAGTTGCTTTGTTTATTTTTCTAAAATTGATTACCATTCTATAACTTGTAACAATTCTTCGTGAAATAAGTTCATTCTTGTCATTAGGAACAACATTTATACCTCCTTTCTTAGGGACACAATGAACAGGACTCCCCCATCTACTATCAGCTATAGGATAGATTATACCTGCTTCCAGAAGTTTTAATATTTCCGTTCTTATCACTTCTTTCATCTTCGGGTTTAACCGGCGTTGGTGATCAACAATGGGTTTAGCATCAAGTTCCATATTAACTTTGTGCTGACATAGAGTGGGACTAATGCCCTTTAAATCATCAAGAGTATATCCAATAGCAGCTCGGTACTTCCTTAGAACTTTCAATAATCTTTCTTCTTCATGTTCTGAAAGGTTAGCATTGATAATAACTGGATATATCTTCTTTTCATCAAGATAAGCATATTTTAAAGTGTTTGGCAATTGTTTTAATTCAAACACAGGATCACCTTTAGATGGAGGAGGACCTCCTAGAGTTTCAATAGGCAAATTGTGTTTAAGTAGAGGACGTTGTTCAAAGAAAATCTTATCTATTTCATTTCTTTCATGCATATGAAAATCATTTTCATGGTCTAGCAAATATTGTTCTAAAGGATCAGTAAGTGGTACAACAATAGATGCAAGACCAATTAATTCATCCTTACTAGGCAATTCTTTTTCATGAAGCTTTCTACTAAGCTTGGAAAAATTAAACTCATGAGACTCATCACCAAAACTAGCACCAACAGTTTGTTTCTCACAATCTATTTTAGCATTAACGGTGTTCAAGGAAGGTCTACCAAAGATAATGGGACAAAATTCATCTTGTGGGGAACCAAGAACAATAAAATTAGTAGGGTATTTTATTTTTCCCACACAAGACTTCAACATCTCTAACAATCCCAATTGGTGATACAGTGTCTCTATTAGCAAGTTTAATAGTAACATCTATGTCTTCTATCTCTGTGGGTGCTATGTATTTCATAATTTCTTGATATAAGGTGTAAGGAATAGCACTCACACTGGCACCTATGTCACATAAACCATGATAACAGTGATCTCCTATTTTAACCGAGATGGCGGGCATGCCAACAACAGATCTATGTTTATCTGGTTTGGCAATTCGTAGCTTCTTCACAAAAGTAAATAACATGCCCATCCATATCTTCTTCCAAGAGATCTTTAACCATAGAAATACTAGCTTCTACTTTAATTTGTTGATCAGGTTTAGGTGTTCTAATATAGCTTTTGTTGACCACAGTTGAAACTTTAGCATGTTCCTTTATCCTAACAGGGAAAGGTGGTTTCTCAATATAAGTAGTAGCAACAACTGGATCGACATTGTAAATTATTGTTTCTTCTTTAACTGGTACCGGTTCTTTGATTTCTTCCTTAATAGGTGGGTGATATTTAAACCACTTATCTTTAGGGAGATCAACATGAGTAGCAAATGATTCACAAAAGGAGGCTACTATCTCAGAGTCAAGTCCATATTTAGTGCTAAACTTTTTGAAAAGCATCGGTATCCATAAAAGATTTAACACAATCATACTTAAGTTTAATACCTGACTCTTTACCTTTGTTGAGTTACCAATATTCAGAGTTGCGTTTAATTCTTTCCAAAAGATCCCACTGGAATTCAATAGTCTTCTTCATAAGAGAACCAACACAAGAAGTATCAAGCATGGTTTGATCATTACGAGAAAGCCGAGCATAAAAGTTATGGGTAATAATTTCTCTTGAGAGCTCATGATTGGAGCATGAATATAACATTGACTTAAGCCTCCCCAAAGCTAGAGCGATACTTTCTCCTTCGCGAGGCCAAAAATTATATATATAATTCCGATCATGATGAACTAGATGCATAGGATAATTTTTCTGATGGAACTCCAATTTCAAACGATTCCAATTCCAAGATCCAATATCATCGCATAACCTATACCATGCCAATGCTTTTACCTTCAAAGATAAATGGAAGACCTTCCTCATAACTTCATCTCCGGGTAAACCTGCAAGCTTGAACAATCCATACATTTGTTCTACATATATCAAGTGCATATCAGCATGTTCGGTTTCGTCTCCTGCATAAGGATTAGCTAGCGGTTGTACTATCATACCCGAAGGAATTTCATATTCAATATTTTTAGTAGGTGCAGTAGGTTGAGGGGTAGCTAATTTTGGTTCCGGTCGAGATGAAGATACCCCAAACAAACCCCTCAAAGGATTGTTTTCCATAGTAACAAGTGACAATAAATTTCAGCACACAATATAAATGTTTCCTTACCAAATTCCACTTACTAAAGGCGGTTCACTCCCCGGCAATGGCGCCAGAAAATAGCCTTGATGACCCACAAGTATATGGGATCAATTTTAGCTCTTTTCTATAAGTAAGAGTGTCGAACTCAATGAGGAGCAGAAGGAAATGACAAGTGGTTTTCAGCAAGCTAATGTTTGCAAGTGCTGAAATTGTAAGTAGCAGAGTAGTTTGATAGCAAGGTAATTTGTAACCACCAAGTAAAGATAATAGTAGCAAAAGTGCAGCAAGGTATCCCAATCCTTTTGAGGCAAAGGACAGGCAAAACGGTCTTTTATAATAAGCAAAGCGTTCTTGAGGGTACACGGGATTTTCATCTAGTCACTTCCATCATGTTGGTTTAATTCGTGTTCAGTACTTTGATAATTTGATATGTGGGTGGACCGGTGCTTAGGTGCTGTTCTTACTTGAACAAACCTCCTACTTATAGTGTCGAACCCAACGAGGAGCAGAAGAAAATGACAAGTGGTTTTCCGCAAGGTAATGTTTGCAAGTGCTGAAATTGTAAGTAGCAGAGTAGTTTGATAGCAAGATAATTTGTAACCACCAAGTAAAGATAATAGTAGCAAAAGTGCAGCAAGGTATCCCAATCCTTTTGAGGCAAAGGACAGGCAAAACGGTCTTTTATAATAAGCAAAGCGTTCTTGAGGGTACACGGGATTTTTATCTAGTCACTTTCATCATGTTGGTTTAATTCGTGTTCGGTACTTTGATAATTTGATATGTGGGTGGACCGGTGCTTAGGTGTTGTTCTTACTTGAACAAACCTCCTACTTATGATTAACCATCCCGCAAGCATCCGCAACTACGAGAAAAGTATTAAGAATAAATTCTAACCATAGCATTAAACTTTTGGATCCAATCGGTCCCTTACGGAATAGTGCATAAATTGGCGTTTAAGCTTCTGCCACTCTTGCAACCCATCATCTAATTGCTACTCCACAACGCACTCCCTTAGGCCCAAATATGGTGAAGTGTCATGTAGTCGAGGTTCACATGACACCACTAAGGGAATCACAACATACATAATATCAAAATATCAAACACATATCAAGTTCACATGATTACTTGCAACATGATTCCTCCCGTGCCCTCAAGAACAAAAGTAACTACTCACAAATGATAATCATGCTCAATATCATAGTGGTATTAAATAGCATATTGTATGTGAACATATAATCTTCCACCAAATAAACCATATAGTAATCAACTACAAGACGTAATCAACACTACTAGTCACCCACAAGCACCAATCTATAGTTTCGATAACAATATTGAGCACAAGAGATTAACTAGGGTTTGAGATGAGATGGTGATGTTGAAGATGTTGATGGAAATTGCCCTCCCCAAGATGGGAGAGTTGTTGGTGATGATGATGACGATGATTTCCCCCTCCGGGAGGGATGTTCTCCCGGCGGAATCGCTCCGCTGGAGGGCAAAAGTGCTCCTGCCCAAGTTCCGCCTCGAGATGGTGGTGCTCTGACCTGAAAGTCCTCTCCTTATTTTTTCTAGGTCAAAACGACTTATATACGAAAAGATGGGCACCAGAGGTGGGCCTGGGTGAGCACAACCCACTAGGGCGCGCATGGGCTCCCTGGCGCGCCCAGATGGGTTGTGCCCACCTGGTGGGGCCCCCTGGTAGTTATTTGCTCCAATATTCCTCAAATATTCCATAAAAATTCCCCGTGAAGTTTCTGCTTATTTGGAGTTGTGCAGAATAGGTAGCCTGACGTAGCTTTTCCAGGTCCCGGAATTCTCCCCCTTTGTGTATACCTTGCATATTATGAGAGAAAAGGCATTAGAATTACCCCAAAAAGCATTATTATGGATAAAAATATCTTAAATAACAGTAAGAAATCATGATGCAAAATGGACGTATCATCGTTCTTATTGCATTACTTTGTTTTTCCATGAACTTAATACACTAGATGTATGTTGGATAGTGGTCGATGTGTGGAGTAATAGTAGAAGATGTAGGCAGGAGTTGGACTACTAATCTTGGACATGATGCCTATATAATGATCATTGCGTGGATATCATCATGATTATTTGAAGTTCTATCAATTGCCCAGCAGTAATTTGTTTACCCACCGTATGCTATTTTTCTCGAGAGAAGCCACTAGTGAAATCTATGGCCCCCGGGTCTCTCCTTTATCATATTTGCCTCCGAGATCTATTTTTATTTGCTTTTATTTTCAGATCTATTAATCGAAAGCCCAAAAATAACTTGCTGCAATTTTTATTTATTTATTTTATCTCGCATTCCTGTGAGATCTATTTATCCAATCTACTATGATTTTATCTATCTTTTTACCTGGGAGGGATTGACAACCCCTCTTTTACATCGGGTTTCAAGTATTTGTTCTTTGTGTGTAGGTACCGTTTACATAGTGTTGTGTGGTTCTCCTACTAGTTCGATAACCTTCATCTCATCACTAAGGGAAATAGCTGTCGTACATGTGCTGCATCATCCCTTCCTCTTTGGGAAATACCGACGTAGTTGAAGCCGCATCAAAAGGAATTTCTGGCGCCCTTGCCGGGGAGACATCCTCAACATCTATCAGGTTCCTAATTACAAATCTCATCTCCTTGCAATTTACATTATTTGCCATTTTCCTCTCATTTTTCATCTCCCCCACTTCATAAAAATTTGTCATTTTATTCGCCCTCTTTTCCGTTCGTTGTTTTCTTGTCAGACATGTTTTCGTGTGCAATCTTGTTTGTCACTTTTTGTCATTATGGATAGTTCTTCCTCTAGTGCATGCACTCCCGAGAACGAGGTTCTTAAATTCAAACAAAGGGGAGGGGAGAATTTAAAAGATGCTTGGTATAGGATTTGCAATGCTCATAATATATCTATTCGTAAGCAATCTACCGTTGTTCTTCTTCGATGTTTTTATGTGGGCATCACCACTTGGTATAGATTTGTCCTTGATACGATTAGTGGTGGAAATTTCTTGATCTGTCCTTCTTTAGATGCTTTTAATGTCATGGGAAATCTAGTGGGTTCACCACCTCTTATGGTTAATGAAACAACTTTAACTCTCGAGCATGTTATGGAAAGGCTAGATGATATTGAAAAGAAATTCCTCACTGAAGAAAATATTGAAAAATTAGATAAGAGGATGCACAATCTTGCTAATAGAATCGGGTCAAAAGCAGGAGACACCCTTAAATTACTAAAAGAAAAAGAACCCGCATTCAACGAAAGAATAGAGGAGAGCCTCGCTAGAATTGATAAGTTAGAATAAATTTTTAGTAATCTAAGCACGACTTTCTCCTCCACTAAAACTGTTGAAAAAACTCCGGTAAAAATTGGCAAGATTACTCAAGTCACTAAAAACAAGGGTGCAACTTCCAATAGTAACAAAGAAGATCTTAAGATGATTAGTATTCACCTGGATTTTGTTGAAGTTATAAGAGGCCCTACGTGCAAGAATGAACCCATTAAACTTGTTCCTAGGAGTATTATTATTGAAAATTTGTATGCTAAATCCTTGAAGAATTATAAGCGTTTGCATTATGCCTAGCTAGGGGCATAAAATGATAGCGCTTGTTGGGAGGCAACCCAATGAATAAAATTTATCTTTTTTCTTTTTCTTTCTGTTCTTGAGTGTTTGCACAATTATGCTACTGTTATGATTGTGTTTTTCATGTTTTAATTAGTGTTTGTGCCAAGCAAAGCCTTTGGGATCATGTTGGGTGATAGTTGATTTGATCTTGTTTGAAAACAGAAACTTTTGTGTCAGTAAAACAATTTTAAATTTTTAAAAGAAATGCGATAAAATCATGATTTTTGTACACAATTTTTATGTAAAAATTTCCCATGTTGTCCTAATATTTCAGAATTTTTGGAGTTACATAAGTATTCAAAGTTTTTAGATTACTACAGACTGTTCTGTTTTTGACAGATTCTATTTTCTTTGTGTTGTGTGACTATTTTTATGAATCTATGGACTCTATTGGGGGTTATGAGCCATAGAAAATTTGGAATACAGTAGATATAATGCAAGAAGAAAATATGAATGGGTTTGCAACAGTACTTATAGTAGTGATTTGCTCTATTATACTAACGGACCTCATGAAGGTTTTGTTGAGTTTTTTGAGATTGAAGTTTTCAAGTTTTGGGTGAGATCACAATGGATGAAGGAATAAGGAGTAAGAAGAGCCTAAGCTTGGGGATGACCCATAGAATCCCAAGCTAATATCTAAAAGAGAAGCAAGCGACTAAGCTTGGGGATGCCCGAGTGGCATCCCCTCTTTATTCTAACGACCATCGGTATTTTACTTGGAGCTATATTTTTATTCGTCACATATCATGAGTTTTGCTTGGAGCATCTTGTATGATATGAGTTTTTGCTTGTTTTGCTTTTTAGTTTAAGTCAAGTATCCTTGCTGGACAGACCTATTTGAGAGAGCCAAAATTATGTTATGACTTGTTAGAATTGTTGTCTATGCTTCACTTAAATATTTTTGAGCTATGGAATTGCTCTAGTGCTTCACTTATATCTTTCTGAGCATAGTGTGCTTTATTATTTTTGAAGAAATGCTCTCATGCTTCACTTAGATTTATTTGAGAGTTCGTAATTTTTTTAAGAAATTCTCTCATACTTCACTTATATTATTTTGAGAGAAGAAAATATTATTATGCTCATGCTCTTCACTTAGATTTGTATGAGCTATCAAAAGCAACATATGAATTTAGTCCCAAAGTGATAGATATTCAAGAGGGATATAATAAAAACTTTCATGAAGATCATTGGACAAAATAAACTTGATTCTTTGTAATAGTTTTGTGATATGATGATATAATATGTGAGTCATGTTGATGAGCAATTATGGTTTAGTGAGAATATAGATGTTAACGTTTGTGATTCCCTATGCAAGCACAAAAGTCAATAGTTATGCAATGAAATTACATCCTACTTGTGGTGCATTATTCGGTGTTAGTTATGCTTAATGCTCGCTTATGAGATTTTTCATTTCTTGGTTGGATGCTTCTCAATCTTTCGGTAGCCTTCACTTGTACTAAGTATGATTTCTACTTGTGCATCCATAATCCTTAAACCCAATTTTGCCACATGAGTCCACTATACCTACCTATATGTGGTATTTCAGTGCCGTTCTAAGAAAATTTGTATGTGCCATCTCTAATTTTCAAAATAAATTTCCTTTTTGTATGCTCGTACCGCTCATAAAACAGTAGGGGGTGGCCGATATTTTTCCATGCTAGATGTGTTATTCTCAAGATGAGTGTTTATTCACTTGTCATTGCACGAGAGTACGTCAAAGGTATCAGGGTTGCCCAGTCCCGAAATAGAAAATGAATTTCCTTTATGTTGTCAAATAATAAATTCCTTGGAAAGTGTTGGTATGGACGGTACCCGTGGATTCGGTTAACCATGGAATGTGAAAGTGTGGTGGAAAAAGGAATACACTTTATTTTCTATTTGGGAACCGCCTATGATATATCTAGCATGGAAAGTATTGGGAACTACTCGATCATTTTTGTTGACAGGAAAGTAATGCCACCCAAAATGTTTTATCTCTATCTTTTTCCGCTTTGAGCTTTGGCACCTCTACAAATCCCTACTTCCCTCTATGAAGGGCCTTTCTATTTACTTTATGCAATTTTTAGTTTTTATTTGAGTCTCTATCTTATCTTATAAAGCACCAACTAAGGGGCACTATGATTGTACTTGAGCATTGGGTGTAGCTAATATGCGAGTGTTTTTCATGAATGGATCAATGATTGAGCATAATGGGCTAGGGATAACTTGCTTTAGTGTTTATATTTTGAAAGACATGGTTGCTTGTTGATATGCTTGAGTATTGAAATCCTCATGTCAAAACTAGACTATTGCTTTGAATCATATAAAAAGTCCAAATGTCCATGCTACGAAAGAAAAGAATATGTAATGAACATGATAAGCAACATTCCACATAAAAAAATCTGTTTTTATCATTAACCTACTCAACAATGAGCAGGAATTAAGCTTGGGGATGCTGATACGTCTCCAACGTATCTATAATTTTTTATTGTTCCATGCTGTTATATTATCATTCTTGGATGTTTTACAATCATTTTATAGCAACTTTATATCATTTTTTGGGACTAACCTATTGACACAGTATCCAGTGCTAGTTGCTGTTTTTGCGTGCTTTTTACTTCACAGAAAATCAATACCAAACGGAGTCCAAACGCAGCGAAACTTTTTGGAGAATTTTTCTAGGCCAGAAGACACAGGATGGGCTAAAGAAGTACCAGAGGGGTGACCCGTGAAGGAAATATACCCTAGAGGCAATAATAAAGTTGTTATTTTATATTTCTTTATATCATGATAAATGTTTATTATTCATGCTAGAATTCTATTAACCGGAAACTTGATACATGTTTGGATACATAGACAAAACACCGTGTCCCTAGTAAGCCTCTACTAGACTAGATCATTAATCAAGGATGGTTAAGTTTCCTAACCATAAATATGTGTTGTCATTTGATAAACGGGATCACATCATTAGGAGAATGATGTGATGGACAAACCCATCCGTTAGCTTAGCATATTGATCGTTCAGTTTTATTGCTATTGCTTTCTTCATGTCTTATACATATTCCTTCGACTATGAGATTATGCAAATCCCGGATACCGGAGGAATGCCTTGTGTGCTATCAGACGTCACAATGTAACTGGGAGATTATAAAGATGCTCTACAGGTATCTCCAAAGGTGTTTGTTGGGTTGGCATAGATCGAGATTAGGATTTGTCACTCCGAGTATCGGAGAGGTATCTTTGGGCCCTCTCGGTAATACACATCATAAGAAGCCTTGCAAGCAAAGTGACTAATGAGTTAGTTGTAGGATGATGTATTAAGGAATGAGTAAAGAGACTTGCCGGTAACGATATTGAACTAGGTATGAAGATACCGACGATCGAATCTCGGGCAAGTAACATACCGATGACAAAGGGAATAACGTATGTTGTCATTACGGTTCGACCAATAATTACTCGGAGGTGTCATACGTTCAGTGCTTGATCGGTTGGAATGAGAAGAAGTTCGACTACATCAACCGCGTTGTCAAACGCTTCCGCTTTCGGTCATCGAGGATACGTGGACACACTCTCCCCCTCTCGTTGTTATGCATCTCCTAGATAGATCTTGCGTGAGCGTAGGATTTTTTTTTGAAATTGCATGCTATGTTTCCCAATAGTGGCATCCGAGCCAGGTCTATGCGTAGATGATATGCACGAACAGAACACAAAGAGTTGTGGGCGGTGATCGTCATACTGCTTACCACCAATGTCTTATTTTGATTCGGCGGTATTGTTGGATGAAGCGTCCCGGACAAACCTTACATGACCATGTTCATGAGACCGGTTCCACCGACAGACATGCCACTAGTTTTGCATAAACGTGGCTGGCGGGTGTCTGTTTCTCCAACTTTAGTTGAATCGAATTTGACCACGGCCGATCCTTTTTGAAGGTTAAAACAGCAAACTTGATAAATCACTGTTGTGGTTTTGATGCATAGGTAAGAACGGTTCTTGCTAGAAGCCCGTAGCAGCCACGTAAAACTTGCAACAACAAAGTAGAGGACGTCTAACTTGTTTTTGCAGGGCATGTTGTGATGTGATATGGTCAAGACATGATGCGATATACGTTATTTCGTAAAAGTTAGTGGCAACCGGCAGGAGCCTTATGGTTGTCTCTTTATTGTATGAAATGCAAACACAATGTAATTGCTTTACTTTATCACTATGCGTTAGCGATAGTTGTAGAAGCAATAGTTGGCGAGACGGCCACGACACTACGATGAAGATCAAGGTGTCAAGGCAGTGACAATGGAGATCATGACGGTGCTTTGGATATGGAGATTAAAGGCACAAGATGATGATGGCCATATCATGTCACATATTTTGATTGCATGCGATGTTTATCTTTTATGTATCTTATTTTTCTTAGTACGGCAGTAGCATTATAAGATGACCCCTCACTAAAATTTCAAGGTATGAGTGTTCTCCCTGAGTATGCACCATTGTGACAGTTCGTCGTGCTGAGACACCACGTGATGATCGGGTGTGATAGGCTCTACGTTCACATACAACGGGTGCAAGACAGTTTTGCACATGCGGAATACTCGGGTTAAACTTGACAAACCTAGCTTGTACAGACATGGGCCCGAAACACTGGAGACCAAAAGGTCGAACGTGAATCATATAGTAGATATGATCAACATAGAGATGTTCACCATTGATGAGTACTCCATCTCATGTGATGATCGGACATGGTTTAGTTGATTTGGACCACATAATCATTTAGATGAGTCGAGGGATGTCTATCTAAGTGACAGTTCTTAAGTAATTTGATTAATTGAACTTAATTTATGATGAACTTAGTCCTGATAGTATTTGCATATCTATGTTGTAGATCAATAGCTCGCGTTGTAGCTCCCCTATGATTTTATATGTTCCTAGAGAAAACTAAGTTGAAAGATGATAGTAGCAATGATGCAGACTGGGTCCGTGATCTGAGGATTATGTTCATTGTTGCATAGAAGAATTATGTCCTTGATGCACCGCTAGGTGAAAGACCTATTGCAGAAGCAGATGCAGACGTTATGAACATTTGACAAGCTCGGTATGATGACTACTTGATAGTTTAGTGCACCATGCTTTACAGCTTAGAACCGGGACTTCAAAAATGTTTTGAACGCCATGGAGCATATAAGATGTTCCAAGAGTTAAAATTGGTATTTCAAACTCATGCCCATGTCGAGAGGTATGAGACCTCTGACAAGTACTTTGCCTACAAGATGGAGGAGAATGGCTCAGCCAGTGAGCATGTACTCAGAATGTCTGGGTAGTACAATTGCTTGAATCAAGTGGGATTTAATCTTTCAGATAAGATAGTGATTGATAGAGTTCTCTACTCACTATCACTAAGCTACTAGAACTTCGTGAAGAACTATAATATGCAAGGGATGACGAAAACGATTCCTGAGCTCTTCCCGATGCTGAAATCAGCGAAGGTAGAAATGAAGAAAAAGCATCAAGTGTTGATGGTTGGCAAGACCACTAGTTTCAAGAAAAAGGGCAAAGGAAAAGAAAGGGAACTTCAAGAAGAATGACAAGCAAGTTGCCACTCCCGTGAAGAATCCCAATGCTAGACCTAAGCCTGAAACTGAGTGCTTCTACTGCAAAGGGAATGGTCACTGGAAGCGGAACTACCCCAAATACTTGGCAGATAACAAGGATGGCAAAGTGAACAAAGGTATACTCGATATACATGTTATTGATGTGTACTTCACTAGTGTTCATAGTAACCCCAGGGTATTTGATACCAGTTCAGTTGCTAAGATTAGTAACTCAAAACAGGAGTTGCAGAATGAATAGAGACTAGTTAATAGAAAGGTGACGATGTGTGTTGGAAGTGATTCCAAGGTTGATAAGATCACCATTGCACACTCCCTCTACCTTCGGGATTAGTGTTAAACCCAAATAAATGTTATTTGGTGTTTGCGTTGAGCATGAATATGATTGGATCATGTTTATTGCAATACGGTTATTCATTTAAGTGAGAGAATAATTGTTGTTCTGTTTACATGAATAAAACCTTCTATGGTCATACACCCAGTGTAAATGGTTTATTGAATCTCGATCATAGTAATACACATATTCATAATCTTGATGCCAAAAGATGCAAAGTTGATAATGATAGTGCAACATATTTGTGGCACTACCGTTTAGGTCATATTGGTGTAAATCGCATGAAGAAACTCTATGCAGATGGACTTTTGAAATCACTTGATTATGAATCATTTGATACTTGTGAACCATGCCTCATGGGCAATATGACTAAAACTCCGTTCTCCGGAACAATGGAGCGAGCTAATGACTTATTGGAAATAATACATACCAATGTATGTGGTCCGATATGTGTTGAAGCTCACGACGTGCAACGTTATTTTCTGACCTTCACAGATGATTTAAGCAGATATGGGAATATCTACTTGATGAAACCAAGTCTGAAACATTTGAAAAGTTCAAAGAATTTCAGAGTGAAGTGGAGAATCATCATAACAAGAAAATAAATTTTCTACGATCTGATCGCGGAGGCGAATATTTGAGTTACGAGTTTGGCCTTCATTTAAAACAATGTGGAATAGTTTCACAACTCACGCCACATGGAACACCATAGCATAATGGTGTGTCCGAACGTCATAATCGTAATTTATTAGATATGGTGCGATCTATGATGTCTCTTACCGATTTACCACTATCGTTTTGGGGTTATGCATTAGAGACAGCTACATTCACGTTAAATAGGGCACCATCTAAATCCGTTGAGACGACACCGTATGAACTGTGGTTTTTCAACAAACCTAAGTTGTCGTTTCTTAAAGTTTGGGGTTGCGATGCTTATATGAAAAAGCTTCATCCCGATAAGCTCGAACCCAAATCAGAGAAGTGCATCTTCATAGGGTACCCAAAAGAAATTGTTGGGTACACCTTCTACCACAAATCCGAAGGGAAGATCTTTGTTGCTAAGAATGGATCCTTTCTAGAAAAGGAGTTTCTCTTAAAAGAAGTGAGTGGGAGGAAAGTAGAACTTGATGAGGTAACTGTACCTTCTCTCGAATTGGAAAGTAGCTCATCACAAAAAACCGTTCTCGTGATGCCTACACCAACTAGAGAGGAACCTAATGATAATGATCATGAAACTTCAGATCAAGTTACTACCAAAACTCGTAGGTCAACCAAAGCACGTTCCGCACTATAGTGGTACGGTAATCCTGTTCTGGAAATCATGTTACTAGACCATGACGAACCTACAAACTACGAAGAAGCTATGATAATCCCAGATTCCGATAGATGGCTTGAGGCCATGAAATCTAAGACAGGATCCATATATGAGAACAAAGTGTGGACTTTAGTGGACTTGCTCGATGATCGGCAAGCCATTGAGAATAAATGGATCTTCAAGAAGAAGACATACACTGATGGTAATGTCACCATCTACAAAGCTCGACTTGTCGCAAAAGGTTTTCGACAAGTTCAAGGAGTTGACTACGATGAGAATTTCTCACCCGTAGAGATTCTTAATGCTGTCTGAATCATGTTAGCAATTGCCGCATTTTATGATTATGAAACTGGAAAATGGACGTCAAAACTGCATTCCTTAATGGATTCCTAAAAGAAGAGTTGTATATGACGCAACCAGAAGGTTTTGTCGATCCTAAAGGTACTAACAAAGTGTGCAAGCTTCAGCGATCCATCTATGGACTAGTGCAAGCATCTCGGAGTTGGAATATACGCTTTGATGAGGTGATCAAAGCATATGGTTTTATACAGACTTTCAGAGAAGCCTGTATTTACAAGAAAGTGAGTGGAAGCTTATTTATTGGGCATTAAGATCTATATGGATAGATCGAGATGCTTAATAGGACTTTCACAAATCACATACCTTGACAAGATTTTGAAGTTCAAAATGGATCAGTCAAAGAAAGGGTTCTTGCCTTGTAAGACTCAAAGCCCGACCACGGCAGAAGATAGAGAGAGAATGAAGGTAATTCCCTATGCCTCAGCCATAGGTTCTATAAAGTATGCCATGTTGTATACCAGGCCTATTGTGTACCTTACCATGAGTTTGGCAAGGGGGTACAATAGTGATCCAGGAGTAGATCACTGGACAGTGGTCAAAATTATCCTTAGTTACCTAAGAGGAATAAGGAAATGTTTCTCGATTATGGATGTGATAGGGAGTTTGTCGTAAAGAGTTACGTCGATGCAAGCTTTGACACTAATCTAGATGACTCTAAGTCTAAATCTAGATACATATTGAATGTGGGAGCAATTAGCTAGATTAGAAGCCATTGAGAAACTGTTGGGTACACCTTCTACCACAAATCCGAAGGGAAGATCTTTGTTGCTAAGAATGGATCCTTTCTAGAAAAGGAGTTTCTCTTAAAAGAAGTGAGTGGGAGGAAAGTAGAACTTGATGAGGTAAATGTACCTTCTCTCGAATTGGAAAGTAGCTTATCACAAAAAATCATTCTCGTGATGCCTACACCAACTAGAGAGGAACCTAATGATAATGATCATGAAACTTCAGATCAAGTTACTACCAAAACTCGTAGGTCAACCAAAGCACGTTCCGCACCATAGTGATACGGTAATCCTGTTCTGGAAATCATGTTACAAGACCATGATGAACCTACAAACTATGAAGAAGCTATGATAATCCCAGATTCCGATAGATGGCTTGAGGCCATGAAATCTAAGACAGGATCCATATATGAGAACAAAGTGTGGACTTTGGTGGACTTGCCCGATGATTGGCAAGCCATTGAGAATAAATGGATCTTCAAGAAAAAGACATACACTTATGGTAATGTCACCATCTACAAAGCTCGACTTGTCGCAAAAGGTTTTCGACAAGTTCAAGGAGTTGACTACGATGAGAATTTCTCACCCGTAGAGATTCTTAAGTCTGTCTGAATCATGTTAGCAATTGCCGCATTTTATGATTATGAAACTGGCAAATGGACGTCAAAACTGCATTCCTTAATGGATTTCTAAAAGAAGAGTTGTATATGACGCAACGAGAAGGTTTTGTCGATCCTAAAGGTCCTAACAAAGTGTGCAAGCTTCAGCGATCCATCTATGGACTAGTGCAAGCAGCTCGGAGTTGGAATATACGCTTTGATGAGGTGATCAAAGCATATGGTTTTATACAGACTTTCAAAGAAGCCTCTATTTACAAGAAAGTGAGTGGAAGCTTATTTATTGGGCATTAAGATCTATACGGATAGATCGAGACGCTTAATAGGACTTTCACAAATCACATACCTTGACAAGATTTTGAAGTTCAAAATGGATCAGTCAAAGAAAGGGTTCTTGCCTTGTAAGACTCAAAGCCCGACCACGGCAGAAGATAGAGAGAGAATGAAGGTAATTCCCTATGCCTCAGCCATAGGTTCTATAAAGTATGCCATGTTGTATACCAGGCCTATTGTGTACCTTACCATGAGTTTGGCAAGGGGGTACAATAGTGATCCAGGAGTAGATCACTGGACAGTGGTCAAAATTATCCTTAGTTACCTAAGAGGAATAAGGAAATGTTTCTCGATTATGGAGGTGATAGGGAGTTTGTCGTAAAGAGTTACGTCGATGCAAGATTTGACACTGATCTAGATGAATCTAAGTCTAAATCTAGATACATATTGAATGTGGGAGCAATTAGCTAGATTAGAATCCATTGAGAAACTATTGGGTACACCTTCTACCACAAATCCGAAGTAAAGATCTTTGTTGCTAAGAATGGATCCTTTCTAGAAAAGGAGTTTCTCTTAAAAGAAGTGAGTGGGAGGAAAGTAGAACTTGATGAGGTAACTGTACCTTCTCTCGAATTGGAAAGTAGCTCATCACAAAAAACCGTTCTCGTGATGCCTACACCAACTAGAGAGGAACCTAATGATAATGATCATGAAACTTCAGATCAAGTTACTACCAAAACTCGTAGGTCAACCAAAGCACATTCCGCACCATAGTGCTACGGTAATCCTGTTCTGGAAATCATGTTACTAGACCATGACGAACCTACAAACTATGAAGAAGCTATGATAATCCCAGATTCCGATAGATGGCTTGAGGCCATGAAATCTAAGACAGGATCCATACATGAGAACAAAGTGTGGACTTTGGTGGACTTGCCCGATGATCGGCAAGCCATTGAGAATAAATGGATCTTCAAGAAGAAGACATACACTTATGGTAATGTCACCATCTACAAAGCTTGACTTGTCGCAAAAGGTTTTTGACAAGTTCAAGGAGTTGACTACGATGAGAATTTCTCACCCGTAGAGATTCTTAAGTCTGTCTGAATCATGTTAGCAATTGCCGCATTCTATGATTATGAAACTGGAAAATGGACGTCAAAACTGCATTCCTTAATGGATTTTTAAAAGAAGAGTTGTATATGACGCAACGAGAAGGTTTTGTTGATCCTAAAGGTCCTAACAAAGTGTGCAAGCTTCATCGATCCATCTATGGACTAGTGCAAGCAGCTCGGAGTTGGAATATACGCTTTGATGAGGTGATCAAAGCATATGGTTTTATATAGACTTTCAGAGAAGCCTGTATTTACAAGAAAGTGAGTGGAAGCTTATTTATTGGGCATTAAGATCTATACGGATAGATCGAGACGGTTAATAGGACTTTCACAAATCACATACCTTGACAAGATTTTGAAGTTCAAAATGGATCAGTCAAAGAAAGGGTTCTTGCCTTGTAAGACTCAAAGCCCGACCACGGCAGAAGATAGAGAGAGAATGAAGGTAATTCCCTATGCCTCAGCCATAGGTTCTATAAAGTATGCCATGTTGTATACCAGGCCTATTGTGTACCTTACCATGAGTTTGGCAAGGGGGTACAATAGTGATCCAGGAGTAGATCACTGGACAGTGGTCAAAATTATCCTTAGTTACCTAAGAGGAATAAGGAAATGTTTCTCGATTATGGATGTGATAGGGAGTTTGTCGTAAAGAGTTACGTCGATGCAAGCTTTGACACTCTAGATGACTCTAAGTCTAAATCTAGATACATATTGAATGTGGGAGCAATTAGCTAGATTAGCTCCATGCAGAGCATTGTAGACATAGAAATTTGCAAAATACATACGGATCTGAATGTGGCACACTCGTTGACTAAACTTCTCTGACAAGCAAAACATGATCTCACCTTAGTACTCTTTGGGTGTTAATCACATAGCGATGTGAACTAGATTATTGAATCTAGTAAACTCTTTGGGTGTTGGTCACATGGCGATGTGAACTATAGGTGTTAATCACATAAAGATGCGAACTATTGGTGTTAAATCACAGGACAATGTGAACTAGATTATTGACTCTAGTGCAAGTGGGAGACTGAAGGAAATATGCCCTATAGGCAATAATAAAGTTGTTATTTTATATTTCCTTATATCATGATAAATGTTTATTATTCATGATAGAATTTTATTAGTCGGAAACTTGATAGATGTGTGGATACATAGACAAAACACCGTGTCCCTAGTAAGCCTCTACTAGACTAGCTCGTTAATCAAAGATGGTTAAGTTTCCTAACCATAGACATGTGTTGTCATTTGATAAACGGGATCACATCACTAGGAGAATGATCTGATTGACAGACCCATCCGTTAGCTTAGCATATTGATCGTTCAGTTTTATTGCTATTGCTTTCTTCATGTCATATACATATCCCTTCGACTATGAGATTATGCAACTTCGGGATACTGGAGGAATGCCTTGTGTGTATCAAATGTCAAAACATAACTGGGTGATTATAAAGATTCTCTATAGGTATCTCTGAAGGTTTTTGTTGGGTTGGCATAAATCAAGATTAGGATTTGTCACTCCGAGTATCGGAGAGGTGTCTCTGGGCCCTCTCGGTAATACACATCATAAGAAGCCTTGCAAGCAAAGTGAGTAATGAGTTAGTTGTGGGATGTTGTATTACAAAACGATTAAAGAAACTTTCCCATAACAAGATTGAACTAGGTATGAAGATACCGACGATCGAATCTCGGGCAAGTAACATACCGATGACAAAGGGAATAATGTATGTTGTCATTATGGTTCGACCGATAAAGTTCTTTGTAGAATATGTAGGAGCCAATATGAGCATCTAGGTTCCGCTATTTGTTATTGACCGGAGAGGTGTCTCGGTCATGTCTACATAGTTCTCGAACCCGTAGGGTACGCACACTTAACATTCGATGACGATTTTGAATTTTATGAGTTATGTGATTATGTGACCGAATTTTGTTCGGAGTCCTGGATGAGATCACGGACATGACGAGGAGTCTCGGAATGGTCAAGAGGTAAAGATTGATATATAGGATGATAGTATTTGGACACTGGGAGTGTTTCGGGGGTACCGGGTACATATCGGGTCAACGGAAAGGGGTTACGGGCACCCCTGGCAAAGATATGGGCCTAATGGGACAAGAGGGGAAATGCAGCAGCCAACATGGGTTGTTGCGCCCCCCATATAGGCTGAACCAGAAAGGGAAGGAAAGAGGAGAAGAGAGAATGAAGGGGAGGTATTCGGCCTCCCCCTTCCTTCCCTCCTCCCTCCTCCTTCCTCCCCCCTCTAGGAATTATGGTAGGGGGGCGAATTGGACAAGGCCCCCAAGAAGGATTCCTCCTACTTGGGGCGCCCCAAGGCAGTTCCCCTCCCCCTCCCACCTATATATATACGTGGGGAGGGGTGCCTAGAACACACACCAACAATTGTTAGCCGTGTGCGGCGCCCCCCTCCACAGTTTACGCCTCCAGTCATATCTTCGTAGTGCTTAGGCAAAGCCCTGCGCGGATCACTTCACCATCACCGTCACCACGCCATCATGCTGACGGAACTATTCCTCGACACTTTGCTAGATCAAGAGTTCGAGGGACGTCATCGAGCTGAACGTGTGCATAACTCAGAGGTGTCGTACATTCGGTGCTTGATCGATTGGAACGAGAAGAAGTTCGACTACATCAACCGCGTTGTAAAACGCTTCCGCTTTCGGTCTATGAGGGTACGTGGACACACTCTCCTCCCCTCTTTCCTATCCATCTCCTAGATAGATCTTGTGTGAGCGTAGGAAATTTTTTGAAATTGCATGCTACGTTTCCCAACACCCGGAGGGGGGCACAACCCACCTGGGCGTGCCCGCACCCTGGTGGGTTTTGTGCCCACCTCGGTGGTGTCCTGCACTGCCTCTTTGCTCTATAAATACCCCAATATTCCAAAAACCTTAGGGGAGTCGACGAAACACAATTCCAGCCGCCGCAAGTTCCAGAAACCACATAGCCAATCTAGACACCATCATGGAGGGATTCATCATCTTCATTGGTGCCTCTTCGATGATGCGTGAGTAGTTCATTGTAGACGTACGGGTCCGTAGGCAGTAGCTAGATGGCTTTATCTCTCTTTTCATTCTGAATACAATGATCTCTTGGATATCTATTTGATGTAACTCTTTTTGCGGTGTGTTTGTTGGGATCCGATGAACTTTGAGTTTATGATCATATCTCTTTTATCCATGAAAGTTATTTGAGTTTTGATCTCTTATATGCATGATTACTTATAGCCTCGTATTTCTTCTTCGAATCTTTGGTTTAGTTAGGTCGACTAGATCGAATTTTCTTGCCATGGGAAGAGGTGCTTTGTGATGGGTTCAATCTTACGGTGCTCAATCCCAGTGACAGAAGGGGAAATGACACGTATGTATGGTTGCTATTAAGGATAATAAGATGGGGTCTATTCCTACATGAATAGATCTTGTCTACATCATGTCATCGTTCTTATTGCATTACTCCGTTTTCCATGAACTTAATACATTAGATGCATGTTGGATAGCGGTCGATGTGTGGATTAATAGTAGAAGATGTAGGCAGGAGTCAGTCTACTAATGTTGGCCGTGATGCCTATATAATGATCATTGCCTGGATATCGTCATGATTATTTGAAGTTCTATCAATTGTCCAACATTAATTTGTTTACCCACTGTATGCTATTTTTCTCGAGAGAAGCCACTAGTGAAATCTACGGCCCCAGGTCTCTTCTTTATCATATTTGCCTTCGAGATCTATTTTTATTCGCTTTTATTTTCAGTTATATTAATCCAAAAACCCAAAAATACCTTCCTGCAATTTTTATGTATTTATTTTATCTCGCGTTCCCGCGAGATCTATTTATCTAATCTACTACAATTTTATCTATCTTTTTAACCGGGAGGGATTGACAACCCTTCTTTTACACCGGGTTGCAAGTATTTGTTCTTTGTGTGCAGGTACCATTTACATAGTGTTGCATGGTTCTCCTACTGGTTCGATAACCTTGGTCTCATCACTGAGAGAAATACCTACTGTAGCTGTCCTGCATCATCTGTTCCTCTTTGGGGAAATACTGACATAGTTCAAGCTGCATCATTGTACTCCATGTTACGGCATGTTGAAAGTGAATGAGATCAATCCCCTTCTCCCTCGAGTTCTCTCTTCCTCACCTACCCTGCTCCTCCTCTCATCCTGATCCCCTCTCAAACCCTAGCCGCCGTCGGGACATTGCATGCGAGCACGTCCAGGCACGGGCGAGTGCTCTGGGACAAGAATGGGACACGGGGGAGCGTGCACACATGCTAGCTAGTTGTGTTGGGTGCGTCCGTCTGCGAGCGTGTGTGGGGCATGCTAACTAGCTAGCTGCAGCATGTGCGGTGGGTGTGCTTTCGGTGTCAAAACCGGCAGATCTCGGGTAGGGGGTCCCGAACTGTGCGTCTAAGGATCAAAGGTAACAGGAGGCAGGGGACACGATATTTACCCAGGTTCGGGCCCTCTTGATGTAGGTAAAACCCTACGTCCCGCTTGATTGACTTTTATGAGTGTAGGGGTTACAAGAGTTGATCTACCACGAGATCGTAATGGCTAAACCCTAGATGTCTAGCATGTATGATTATGACTGCCTCTATGGACTAAACCCTCTGGTTTATATAGATACCGGAGGGGGCTAGGGTTTGTATAGAGCCGGTTTACAGAGAAAGGAATCTTCATATCCGAACGCCAAGCTTGCCTTCCACACCAAGGAGAGTCCCATCCGGACAAGGGGCAAAGCCTTCTATCTTGTATCTTCACAGCCCACCAGTCTGGCCCATGTTACATATCCCGGACGCCCGGGGATCCCCTAATCCAGGACTCCCTCGGTAGCTCCTGAACCAGGCGTCAATGACGATGTGTCCGGTGTGCATATTGTCTTCGGCATTGCAAGGCGGGTTCCTCCTCCTAATACTCCAAAGTAGTTGATCAAAAGAACTATATCCGGGTCTTGTACAATAATTACAGCCCTGGTCCATGAGGGCCAAACACTTTAAACAAAAATAGGTTATGTCTTCTGACAACTTTTTCGGCAAGGTATTGTGTTTTGGACTTATTATTATTTCGAACCATTTTCCAACCTCCTGTTCCGCGTTTCGAGACGCGGTATTTGATAACCCACAAGTATATGGGATCGCAACAGCTTTCAAGGGTAGAGTATTCAACCCAAATTTATTGATTCGACACAAGGGGAGCCAAAGAATATTCTCAAGTATTAGCAGCTGAGTTGTCAATTCAACCACACCTGGAAACTTAGTATCTGTAGCAAAGTGTTTAGTAGCAAAGTAATATGATAGTGGTGGTAGCGGCAACAAAAGTAAAGACATCAAAAGTAATATTTTTGGTATTTTGTAGTGATTGTAACAGTAGCAGCGGAAAAGTAAATAAGCGTAAACCAGTATATGGAAAACTCGTAGGCACCGGATCAGTGATGGATAAGTATGCCGAATGCGGTTCATCATGTAACAGTCATAACATAGGGTGACACAGAACTAGCTCCAATTCATCAATGTAATGTAGGCATGTATTCCGTATATAGTCATATGTGCTTATGGAAAAGAACTTGCATGACATCTTTTGTCCTACCCTCCCGTGGCAGCGGGGTCCTATTGGAAACTAAGGGATATTAAGGCCTCCTTTTAATAGAGAAGCAGAACAAAGCATTAGCACATAGTGAATACCTGAACTCCTCAAACTATGGTCATCACCGGGAGTGGTCCCGATTATTGTCACTTCGGGGTTGCCGGATCATAACACATAGTAGGTGACTATGGACTTGCAAGATAGGATCAAGAACTCACATATATTCATGAAAACATAATAGGTTCAGATCTGAAATCATGGCACTCGGGCCCTAGTGACAAGCATTAAGCATAGCAAAGTCATAGCAACATCAATCTCAGAACATAATGGATACTAGGGATCAAACCCTAACAAAACTAACTCGATTACATGATAAATCTCATCCAACCCATCACCGTCCAGCAAGCCTACGATGGAATTACTCACGCACGGTGGTGAGCATCATGAAATTGGTGACGGAGGATGGTTGATGATGACGACCGCGACGAATCCCCCTCTCTGGAGCCCTGAACGGACTCCAGATCAGCCCTCCCGAGAGGTTTTAGGGCTTGGCGGTGGCTCCGTATCGTAAAACGCGATGATTTCTTCTCTCTTATTTTTCTCTCTCCGAAAGCAAATATATAGAGTTGGAGTTGGCATCGGAGGGTCAACAGGGGGCCCACGAGGTAGGGGGCGCGCCCTAGGGGGGGGCGCCCCCCACCCTCGTGAGAAGGGTGTGGGCCCCCTGGTCTTCATCTTTGGCGAGGATTTTTATTATTTTTTCTAAGATGTTCCGTGGAGTTTCAAGTCATTCTGAGAATATTTGTTTTCTACACATAAAACAACATCATGGGAATTCTGCTGAAAACAGCGTCAGTCCGGGTTAGTTCCATTCAAGTCATACAAGTTAGAGTCCAAAACAAGGGCAAAAGTGTTTGGAAAAGTAGATACGACGGAGACGTATCAATATTCATTGACACGTCTTGTCAAAGAAGAGATCATGTCCCCTTATTGCGGGATTCTCATCAATATGGATTTGGGTAATCCAACCATGCCACTCGCATGACTCCTGGGGAGTAGGCGAATTTTAAGGCTCGTGGGAGGACGCTTGATATTCACTGCCTTTATAAGGACACAAGGATTCACCTTTTTACCCCACACCTTCTTCCTCCTCAGCCCATCTGCTCTCGATCTCCAGCGCCCAAGCTTCAACCCTTTCCGCCCCCAGCAAACTCTCCAACCATGTCCGGATCTGGAGCACATGGCAAGTGGATGGCCTCCTCCGTCACGGAGGAGCACATCAAAGAACTCCGGGAGGCGGGGTATTTAGCCAAGGAAATTGTCCATTGGCTCCCTACCGAAAAGCAGATCATTCCCACACTAGAGCCCAATGAGAGGGTGGTATTCATTCCCCACTTCCTTTGCGGGCTAGGGTTTCCTCTCCACCCTTTCGTCCATGGACTCATGTACTATTACGGGCTAGATTTCCATGATCTAGCCCCAAATTCATTCCTCAACATCTCGGTGTTCATCATCGTGTGTGAGGCATTACTCCGCACCCCCCACTTCGGCCTATGGCTCAAGGTCTGCAACATGAAGCCGAAGGTGGTCGAGGGTCAACACGCGGAGTGCAGCGGCGCCATGGTGAGCAAGCTCCCTAACGTCACCTGGCCCAAGGGGACCTTCATAGAGACTGTGAAGGGGTGGCAACAGGAGTGGTTCTATGTTATAGAACCTCGCAACACCACATGGGCCGCCAGTCCTGAGTTCAAAACCGGTCCACCAATGCGGCTCACATCATGGCTCAAGAAGGGCCTAGATTGGGCGTCATCCGACGAGGTGATGATGCTGCAAAAGCGCATTAAGAGCATGGTGGACAAGAGCACCAGCCTTGCCAGCGTGATCCAGGTGATGCTGTTTCGCCGGATTCTCCCCTGCCAACGTCGGACTCCCCATATGTGGGAGTTTGATCCGGCAAGTCCCCGGACCTTGCAGTGGTTCTTTGGCACGAAGCACGAAGATATATGGAAAATGTTGTTCAAGGCCCAAAAGTCATGGCCGCCAACGACCGAAGACCTCGGCCACGACTACTCATCCAGCCACTCTAGTAAGTTTTTTAGATTTCTAATCATATCTTTGATTTTTGGATCCAAAGAGTAATTTTAAACCTTCCCCTTGTCCCCCTGGGCTGGACGAAGAAGGCAGAGTGGATCAAGTGTCCGACTCCCCTGCCCGAAGACCCAGCTATTCCTCTTATGACGAAGATGCTGGTTCCGGCGCCGTACCAGGCACCAGAAAAGAAGGCCAAGAAGAAGGGCAAGGAGGTCCGAAGTGGCCTTCACCGCAAAGGTGCTTCGGACATATCATCCGAAGATACCGAAGCTCTCTCCTCCCATGATGAAGACGGGGAGGAAGAGGAGGAGCACAATTCTCCCCCCAAGGGGTAAAGAAGAAAAGGGGAGCTTCCACAGATCTAGAGGCGGAAGCATCCAAGAAGGGGAAACTCTCCCTTTCAGACGATTCGGAATCGGACACCGAAGCCGTCCCCGAATGGAACCCCAGGCCAAAGCCTTCGGCCGAATCGTAAGTATTTAAGGATAATGTATGTATCTGGTTTTATGCCTTGTGATCCTAACACACAGAATCATGTATTGTAGTCCGGCCCGCGATCTCCCCCGGCAACCATCGTCTTCTGGGAATTCGCTGGGCTCACACATGATGGAGAGCGAGTCGCCTTCGCCGGCGTCCCCACCCACTGCTACGGACAACACTGAAGTGTTGTCCCGAAGGACCCCCCCCCCAGGCCATGGAGAGGTGCGGGAAGCCGTCAAGGTGGCGCTAGAGGGTAATACCTCGGACGCCCAAAACATGGGGGAACTGACCCCCATGGAGACTGGCAATGGGGGCCATGCCCAATTCGGCCCCCAACCAAATATCATTCCGGAGGCCACTACGGCTCTGGAATCAGGCGAGCAGCCTCCTTCGAAAGAAGGGGGGTGCGTTGACCCCACCGGCGACCTATGTCAATCCGGAGGCGCCGTACACTCTGATGGAAGCGCTTTAGAGTGCCTCCATCATTGAGGAACATCGTACCCTTATGGGTGCGGTGGTTGAAAGGGTTCGGTCCGCTAAGAGCGGATTGAACGAGGCCTACACTAGCCTTCTAACAGGCTTTGAGGTACGTGATGTAACTATAAGAAGAATGTCTGTGCATAGTTAGCAGCCCCTAAGACTCTGTTCGGCGTTCACTAAGAAAGGACGAACAGAGGATCGAATATTTCGCAGGAGATTATCGTACATGCTTATTTGAACAAACAGGCTTCGAAGTTAGTGGCAACCACCCATGCTAATGAAGTGTCCAAACTAAAGTGGCGGCTGAAGCGAGCCGATGAAGAGCTTATCCGCACCAACAAATGGTTGGAGGAGAAGGAAGGTATGCGATAACTATTCACATCTGACATGATATTTACTTGTTGTTATGTTATCTTGCTGAGTTTTATAATCATGCTCACAGCTGACGCATCCGAGGTTGAGACCCTCAAGAACAAGCTGGCTGAGGCCAAGAAGGAGTTGGAAGAGGAACAAGCCGCCCACCGAAAGCATGAGTCACAAGTGGCGGAAGTCCAGCAAGAGCTCAAGGATCCCATAGGCAAATGTGAGTCCGTAGAGCGCAAGCTTTCGGATCGAGATTCCAAACTTGCTGAGGCCCTCCAAAGCGTGAAGGCAGCCCAGGTTGAAGCCCAAGGCGCATGCCGGGAGATCCAAGAAGCAAAGAAGATCACGATGGGTAAGGCCTTCAACATGCAAAGCAAATTTGTAAGGAAGAGGTACATATTACTGACCCGCGTTTGGAGTTCTCCAGGTGCGTTTGTGGATCTACCCCGGAGTATTGCCGATGCTGTGGAGTTATTCCAAGCCAAAGAGGGGATTTCAACGGAGAAGCTGTTCTGGTCGCAGTACCTTGCACCAGAGCATCCGGTGTCCTTCAGCGATCAGCTGAAGCAGCCGACCGAGCTACATAGGGTGGCCGAACTGGCCATGAAGGATGTTATAGTCCGACTTTGGCTAGCCGAACCCATATCCGGCAGTTACTTCGGGCTCGTGAAGTGGCTCGTCAGTGCCTGCCCCCGGCTTGATGCCATAAAGCGGTCGGCCTGTATCGAAGGTGCCCGGATGGCCTTCCCCCGTGACAAGGTGCAGTGGGCGAAGATGAACACCATCAAGCTGGCAACCGAGGGACCGCTCGCGAGCAAGGAGCATCGCACGCTAGAGCAGTATTTCGACGAAGTCTTGGAGGGTTCCCGCATCGTAGAGGGCCAGTTTTCGAAGGACACTATTTTCGAATGAATGCACCTGTAATGCCAGTACTTTGTATTATAAAACAAGGCTTATGTATAATGTGTTGTTTGCTTTACTTTAAAATTATTTCCTCCTGTGCGGCCGTTTACGGTATCTGAGGGTTGGTCAGTCATCGGCTTCAGCCCCCACGTAGGTAGTACGGGGTGTTCAGAATGGCACCTAGACACACTTGACCCAACCAGCGTAGTCCTTAAAGGAGGTGTCAGTGTGACAAACTAGGCAATCATACTATGCGGCTTTATTGCTCTCACTTAACCATAGGAGTTTGACAATGAGGTTATAGGCACAGCCCCTGGTGTTGCTCGATTATCCGAACTTGGGTGCTGTAGACGCCTGACCGGGCATAGACCGGTCCTTCGCATAATGCAGGAAAAATTGCAAGAGATTTGTAGTTAGTCGCTGAATAGTTGACCAGCTCTCCCCACACCATCACAGTCAGTTTTCGGCTTTCTCTACTGAGGTGTTTATCCGGATGAGCTGGAAACACAATCGCAGTAGTTCTCCCTTTACTGCCTTAGCCGAACAAGCGGAACATAAGGCAATAACCACAGGAGCCGGGCAACCCAACTATTGACCAAAGACATGATTCGGAGCCGATGCATATAATGCTATATTCGTGACGCCAAATTTGCACTGTAAAAGTGTTTCGGACTTATTTTATTTTTAAGACATGTATGTGGCCGAACGGAGCCCCTGGCGATTTAGGTCGTACCAAGGTGTACATGGCAATCAGACGAGAGAGAAAAAAGGATGGAATTCGGATTAGGAAATAAGCCAGTACCGAGTACATTGGGCGAAAGACTGTTTCCATTATAGTCTGATTGATACGTCAAAACGTATTTTTACAAATGATATGACAAGCATCGAGGCTATTTTACATGCCGAATACCAGGGAAAGCTGTGTATGGGTCCTAAAGAGGAAGAGGCAATCTTTAAAGATTCTTTAGATACTCTGCCACACGTCTGCGCCACATTGCTCCTTGGTGTGTGATCCTTCAAGAGGATCAACGATCGGTTTTTCATAAAGGGACTGGAAACGGTGCCCTTGGTATCATCAAAATTTGACGTGGTTTTAAGGAACCTAAAAAAGAAAAAATAAGGGAAAGAGAAAATAAATGATATGGAGGTCCACATAGGGTCGATCCGTATTGTGGATTTTATTTTTAATATGCCTCCATCTTTGCCCATGGTATCTTCAGTGCGTAGTTATGTACGCGTGCTACATATGCGGCGATGTGGTTGGGGCTGAGACGGAGGCCGAACTGCTAATCGAGCTCCTGACGGACTTGATCGTCGCTCTGCAGGGTAGTTCAGATGCGTTTAACAGTGTTTGGGGGCTTGACTGCCAATGTAGTATTTGGCTTGATAACGCCCTTCTGGACTTCCGCTGCAAGGGTCGCAGTGTGCTCCTTAGTACAGAGGGAGCGCTCCGTGTTTCCATTGACTATTATGACACCCCCGGGTCCGGGCATCTTGAGTTTGAGGTATGCATACTGCGGGATCGCATTGAAGCGAACGAACGCGGTTCGTCCGAGCAGTGCATGATAGCCACTCCGGAAGGGGACGATGTCAAAGATCAAGTTTTCACTTCGGAAGTTGTCTAACGAACCGAAGATGACTTCCAATGTGATTGAGCCCGTGCAACGGGTCTCTGGCCTCTACTCCAGGCCTCCATTTTACGGACCGTGTCCTGATAGAGCAAGTTAAGACTGCTACCGCCGTCCATGAGGACTCGCGTAAGGTGGAATCCATCGATAATTGGGTTGAGGACCAATGCGGCCGAGCCTCCATGACGGATGCTAATCGGATGGTCTCTGTGATTGAAAGTGATCGGGCAGGCTGACCATGGGTTGAATTTTGGGGCGACTGGCTCTATCTCGTAGACGTCCCTCAGAGCGCGCATGCGCTCCCGTTTGGGGATATGAGGTAACGTATATCATATTCACCATTTTGTCTTCGGGGGGAAATTTCTTCTGTCGCCCTGTATTCGGTCGATGAGGTTCGTCATTGTCATCCTTGCTAGGCGACCCCTTCTCCTTATGTTCGGTATTCAGCTTACCGGCCTGCTTGAAGACCCAACAGCTTCTGTGGGTATGGTTGGTAGGCTTGTCTGGGGTGCCATGATACTGGCAAGGTCGATCGAGTATTCGGTCCAAGTTAGATGAACCGCCTTTATTCTTTTCGAATGGCCTCTTCCGTTGATCGAATTTAGAGCTACTGAATCCGGCGTTGACCGCTATGCCTTCGGTATTCTCATTGTTGCTTCGACGCTTGTGTTTGTTGCGTCGGGGCCTATCGTTGCCGTTTCTGGTTTCGGAGGTACCTGCATCGCTGGTGCCATTGTTGTTGCGGGCTAGCCAGCTATCCTCTACCATGCAAAAGCGGGTCATGAGTGCTGTAAGGGCTGCCATGGACTTTGGCTTCTCTTGGCCGAGGTGTCGGGCGAGCCATTCATCCCAGATTCTATGTTTAAAGGCCGCTAGGGCTTCGGCGTCCGGACAGTCAACAATTTGGTTCTTTTTAGTTAAGAACCTTGTCCATAGTTTCCGGGCTGACTCTCCGGGTTGTTGACCTATGTGACTGAGGTTATCCGCGTCTGGGGGTCGTACATCGGTACACTGGAAGTTGTCTCTAAAGGCATCTTCCAGATCTTCCCAGGTGCCAATAGAATTCTCTGGGAGGCTATTTAGCCAGTATCGAGCTGGTCCCTTAAGATTTATGGGGAGAAATTTGATGACATGTAGATCATCACCGTGAGCCCTGTGAATGTGGAGAAGAAAGTCTTCAATCCATATCGCGGGATCTGTTGTACCATCATATGATTCGATGTTCACGGGTTTAAACCCTTTTGGGAACTGGTGCTCCATTACCTTATCGGTGAAGCATAGGGGGTGTGCGGCGCCTTTGTATCGGGCCGCGTCGCGACCTAGTTCGGATGAAGGCCGAATGCGGTTTTCGGCCCGGGCGAGGTTGTGCTTGTCGTGCCAGGCCTGATGGCCATCTTCCCGTGCTGGAGCATGGTCCCGTGATCCATAAATTGATCTGGTCTGACCGGCTCTATTGTCCAGGTCCTGTCATAGGTCATAGGTATATCCTAGAGCCATTGTTCCCCTGCCTATACGGTGAAGTGGTGTGGGCTGGTGTTCGGCTTGCGTTGCCGCTCTGTCCCGACCACGTGGTGGTCAGTCAGGTCTATCAGTAGCGTCGCGCGTTGGCGGTATGGGCTCTAGGGCCTCGTCGTCGAATTGGGGTAGCAGCTTGCGCTTCGGGTAGCTCTTTGTTGGGTGTTCAAGGCCGTATTCCTCGGCCTCCAGGACGTTAGTCCATCTGTCAATGAGAAAATCTTCATCAGCCTAAAGCTGTTGTTGCTTCTTTTTCAGGCTTGTTGCAGTGGCGATTAGCCGGCGCTTAAAGCGCTCTTGTTTGAGGGGTTCCTCCAGCACGATAAAATCTTCGTTGCCGAGGCTCGTATCCTCTTCGGAGTTCGGTAGGTAGTTACTGTCGTCCGAGTCCTCGTTCCTGACCAGATCGTCAGGGTTTACTTGCCCATCCTCCCAATCACCCTGTTCGGATGTTGGCTCTACAGGGGCTTCAGGGTCTTCGACGTTCTCTGGAGTGTTATTCTCTTCGGTGCCGGTATTGGTGTCTTTTTGGCAACGTGATTTTGAGCTGCGCCACTGACGTCGATGTTTTGGAGGTGCTTCGGTAGGCTTGTCCTCAATCGGATCCTCCTTGTTGTCTTTGCCATCCTGTTCGGGTGTGTCCACCATGTACACGTCGTATGTGGAGGTGGTCGTCCATCGTCCGGTAAACGGAGGGTCTTGACCTTGTTCGTCTCTGGCATCGTCGTCCATACTGTCGATGTCCTTGGAGGTGTAGTCCAGCATGTCGGTTAGGTCTTCGACATTGGCTATGAAGTGGGTGGTGGGTGGGACGTAAAATTCCCTACTCTTAGCCCCTAGTCTAGGCTGGGCATAATCCGGAGGTGATTGCTACCTCTTGAGCACTTGCATTGGTTTTCCCTTGAAGAGGAAAGGGTGATGCAGCAAAGTAGCGTAAGTATTTCCCTCAGTTTTTGAGAACCAAGGTATCAATCCAGTAGGAGGCCACGCATGAGTCCCTCGCACCTACACAAACAAATAAATCCTCACAACCAATGCGATAAGGGGTTGTCAATCCCTACACGGTTACTTACGAGAGTGAGATCTCATAGATATGATAAGATAATATTTTTGGTATTTTTATGATAAAGATGCAAAGTAAAATAAAAGTCAAAGGAAATAACTAAGTATTGGAAGATTAGTATGATGGAAGATAGACCCCGGGGCCATAGGTTTCACTAGTGGCTTCTCTCAAGAGCATAAGTATTCATGATGGGTAAACAAATTACTGTTGAGCAATTGACAGAATTGAGCATAGTTATGAGAATATCTAGGTATGATCATGTATATAGGCATCATGTCTGAGACAATTAGACCGACTCCTGCCTACATCTACTACTATTACTCCACACATCGACGGCTATCCAACATGCATCTAGACTATTAAGTTCAAGAGAACAGAGTAACGCTTTAAGCAAGATGACATGATGTAGAGGGATAAACTCATGCAATATGAAATAAACCCCATCTTGTTATCCTCGACGGCAACAATACAATACGTGCCTTGCTGCCCCTACTGTCACTAGGAAAGGACACCGCAAGATTGAACCCAAAGCTAAGCACTTCTCCCATTGCAAGAAAGATTAATCTAGTAGGCCAAACCAAACTGATAATTCGAAGAGACTTGCAAAGATAACCAATCATACATAAAAGAATTTAGAGAAGATTCAAATATTGTTCATAGATAAACTTGATCATAAACCCACAATTCATCGGTCTCAACAAACACACCGCAAAAGAAGATTACATCGAATAGATCTCCACAAGGGAGGGGGAGAACTTTGTATTGAGATCCAAAAAGAGAGAAGAAGCCATCTGGCTAATAACTATGGACCTGTAGGTCTGAAGTAAACTACTCACACTTCATCGGAAGGGCTATGGTGTTGATGTAGAAGCCCTCCGTGATCGATGCCCCCTCCGGCGGAGCTCCAGAACAGGCCCCAAGATGGGATCTTGTGGATACAGAAAGTTACGGCGGTGGAATTAGGGTTTTGGCTCTGTATCTGGTAGTTTGGGGGTACGTAGGTATATATAGGAGGAAGGAGTACGTCGGTGGAGCAACAGGGGGGCCACGAGGGTGGAGGTCACGCCTGGGGGTAGGCGCGTCCCCCTACCTCGTGGCCTCCTGGTTGATGTCTTGACGTAGGGTCCAAGTCCTCTGGATCATGTTCGTTCTGAAAATCACGTTCCCGAAGGTTTCATTCCGTTTGATATTCTTTTTCTACGAAATCCTAAAATAGGCAAAAACAGCAATTCTGGGCAGGGCCTTCGGTTAATAGGTTAGTCCCAAAAATAATATATAATAAAGCCCAGTAATATCCAAAACAGAATATAATATAGCATGGAACAATAAAAAATTATAGATACGTAGGAGACGTATCAAGCATCCCCAAGCTTAATTCCTGCTCGTCCTCGAGTAGGTAAATGATAAAAACAAAATTTTTGATGTGGAATGCTACTTGGCATAATTTCAATGCAATTCTTCTTAATTGTGGTATGAATATTCATATCCGAAAGATTCAAGACAAAAGTTCAATATTGATATAGAAATAATAATACTTCAAGCATACTAACTAAGCAATTATGTCTCTTCAAAATAACATGGCCAAAGAAAGTTATCCCTACAAAATCATATAGTCTGGATATGCTCTATCTTCACCACACAAAGTATTTAAATCATGCACAACCCCGATGACAAGCCAAGCAATTGTTTCATACTTTTGGTGTTCTCAAACTTTTTCAATCTTCACGCAATACATGAGCGTGAGCCATGGACATAGCACTTTAGGTGGAATAGAATGGTGGTTGTGGAGGAGACAAAAAGGGGGAATATAGTCTCACATCAACTAGGCGTATCAGCGGGCTATGGAGATGCCCATCAATAGATATCAATGTGAGTGAGTAGGGATTGCCATGCAACGGATGCACTAGAGCTATAAGTATATGAAAGCTCAACAAAAGGAACTAAGTGGGTGTGCATCCAACTCGCTTGCTCACGAAGACCTAGGGCATTTTGAGGAAGCCCATCATTGGAATATACAAGCCAAGTTCTATAATGAAAAATTCCCACTAGTATATGAAAGTGATAACATAGGAGACTCTCTATTATGAAGATCATGGTGCTACTTTGAAGCACAAGTGTGGTAAAAGGATAGTAGCATTGTCCCTTCTCTCTTTTTCTCTCATTTTTTTATATTTGTGCCTTTTCTCTCTTTTTTATGGCCTCTTTTTTTAATTTGGGCATCTTTGGCCCCTTTTTTTTCGTCCGGAGTCTCATCCCGACTTGTGGGGGAATCATAGTCACCATCATCCTTTCCTCACTTGGGACAATGCTCTAAAAATGATGATCATCACACTTTTATTTACTTACAACTCAACAATTACAACTCAATACTTAGAACAAAATATGATTCTATGTGAATGCCTCCGGTGGTGTACTGGGATATGCAATGAATCAAGAGTGACATGTATGAAAGAATTATGAACGGTGGCTTTGCCACAAATACAATGTCAACTACATGATCATGCAAAGCAATATGACAATGATGGAGCGTGTCATAGTAAATGAAACGGTGAAAAGTTGCGTGGCAATATATCTCGGAATGGCTATGGAAATGCCATGATAGCTAGGTATGGTGGCTGTTTTGAGGAAGGTATATGGTGGGTATATGATACCGGCGAAAGGTGCGCAGTATTAGAGAGGCTAGCAATGGTGGAAGTAAGAAAAGTGCGTATGATCCATGGACTCAACCTTAGTCATAAAGAACTCATATAATTATTGCAAAAATCTACAAGTTATCAAAGCAAAGTATTACGTGCATGCTCCTAGGGGGATATATTGGTAGGAAAAGACCATTGCTCGTCCCCGACCGCCACTCATAAGGAATACAATCAATAAATAAATCATGCTCCAACTTCATCACATAACGGTTCACCATACGTGCATGCTATGGCAATCACAAACTTTAACACAAGTATTTCTCAAATTCACAACTACTCAACTAGCATGACTCTAATGTTACCATCTCCATATCCCAAAACAATTATCAAGTATCAAACTTCTCATAGTACTCAACACACTCATAAGAAAATTTTATTATTAATTGAATGCCTAACATAATTAAAGAAAATTACCATGCTGTTTTGTAGGACTCTCAAAATAATCTACGTGAAGCATGAGAGAACAATGGTTTCTATAAAACAAATCCACCGACGTGCTCTAAAAGACATAAGTGAAGCACTACAGCAAAAACTATATAACTCAAAGATATAAGTGAAGCACATAGAGTATTCTAACAATTACGGAATCATGTGTGTCTCTATCAAAAGGTGTGTACAGAAAGTATGATTTTGGAAAACTAACAAATAAATACTCAAATAATACAAGACGCTCCAAGCAAAACACATATCATGTGGTGAACAAAAATATAGCTCCAAATAAAGTTACCGGTGGAAGTAGACGAAAGTGGGGATGCCTTCCGGGGCATCCCCAAGCTTTGGCTTTTAGGTGTCCTTAGATTATCTTGGGGTGCCATGGGCATCCCAATCTTAGTATCTTGCCACTCCTTGTTCCATAATCCATCAAATCTTTCACCCAAAACTTCAAAACTTCACAACACAAAACTTAAAGTAGAAAATCTCGTGAGCTCCGTTAGCGAAAGAAAACAAAACACCACCTCAAGGTACTGTAATGAACTCATTCTTTATTTATATTGGTGTTAAACCTACTGTATTCCAACTTCTATATGGGTTATAAACTATTTTACTAGCCATAGATTCATCAAAATAAGCAAACAACACACGAAAAACAGAATCTGTCAAAAACAGAACAGTATGTAGTAATCTGTAGCTAACGCAAGATATGGAACCCCAAAAATTCTAAAATAAATTGATGGACGTGAGGAATTTATCTATTAATCATCTTCAAAAATAATTAACTAAATAGCACTTTCCAAATAAAAATGGCAGCAGTTCTCGTGAGCGCTAAAGTTTATGTTTTTTACATCAAGATTAAAAGACTTCCCCCAAGTCTTCCCAACGGTTCCACTTGGCACAAACACTAATTAAACACAAAAAACACAACCAAAAAAGATTCTAGATAAATTATTTATTACTAAACAGGAGCAAAAGGCAAGGAATAAAAATAAAATTGGGCTGCCTCCCAACAAGCGCTTTCGTTTAACGCCCCTAGCTAGGCATAAAAGCAAGGATAGATCTAGGTATTGTCATCTTTGGTAGGCAATCCATAAGTAGCTCTCATAATAGATTCATAAGGTAATTTAATTTTCTTTCTAGGAAAGTTTTCCGTGCCTTTCCTTAACACAAATTGGAATCTAATATTTCCTTCCTTCATATCAATAATTGCACCGATCGTTCTAAGGAAAGGTCTACCAAGAATAATTGGACATGAAGGATTGCAATCGATATCAAGAACAATAAAATCTACGGGTACATAGTTCCTATTTTCAACAATAATAACATCATTAATTCTTCCGATAGGTTTCTTAATGGTGGAATCCGCAAGGTGCAAGTTTAAAGAGCAATCATCAAAATCACGGAAACCTAACAAATCACACAAAATCTTTGGAATCGTGGAAACACTAGCACCCAAATCACACAAAGCATAGCATTCATGATCTTTAATTTTAATAGTAGGTTCCCACTAATCATAAAGTTTTCTAGGGATAGAAAATTCCAACTCAAGTTCTTCTTCATAAGATTGCATCAAAGCATCAACGATATGTTTAGTAAAAGCTTTATTTTGACTATAAACATGAGGAGAATTTAGCATGGATTTCCACAAGGAAATACAATCTATCAAAGAACAATTATCATAATTAAATTCCTTGAAATCTAGAATAGTGATTCATTAATATTTAAAGTTTTAACTTCTTCAATCCCACTTTTAACAATGTTAGCATCAAGATATAAAGACTCCAAATTCTTGGAATGTCTAAGTAAAGGTGGATCATATTCAGTCCCATCATTATCAATATGCATATTGCAAAACAAAGATTTAAAAGGGGACACATCAATAACTTTTGGATCTTCATCTTTATTATCATGGAAACTAGAAGAACACGCTTTTATAAAGCAATCTTTCTTAGCACGCATCTTGTGGTTCTTTCTTTGCACTCATCAATGGAAATTCTCATGGCTTTGAGAGACTCATTATATCATGTTTAGGTGGAATAGATCTAAGTTTCAAAGAATCAACATCAAGAGAAATTCTATCAACGTTCCTAGCCAACTCATCAATCTTAAGCAATTTTTCTTCAATCAAAGCATTGAAATTATTTTGCAAAGTAATAAATTCTTTAATATTAGATTCAAAATCAGAGGGCATCTTATTATAATTTCCATAAGAATTGTTGTAGGAATTACCATAATTATTAGAAGAATTACTAGGATACGGCCTAGGATTAAAGTTTCCTATGTACGCGTTGTTACCAAAATTATTCCTACCAACAAAATTCACATCCATAGATTCGTTATTATTCTCAATCAAAGTAGACAAAGGCATATCATTAGGATCAGAAGAAACACTCTTTTAGCAAATAATTTCATCCATCTTTCCACTCAAAACATTAATTTCTTCTATCGCATGCACTTTCTTATTAGTAGATCTTTCAGTGTGCCATTGAGAATAATTAACCATGATATTATCTAGGAGTTTAGTAGCTTCTCCTAAAGTAATTTCCATAAAAGTGCCTCCCGCGGCCGAATCTAAAAGATTTCTAGAAGCAAAATTCAATCCGGCATAATTTTTTTGTATAATCATCCACAAATTCAAACCATGCGTAGGGCAATTACGTATCATTAATTTCATCCTCTCCCAAGCTTGTGCAACATGTTCATGATCAAGTTGCTTAAAATTCATAATATCGTTTCTAAGAGAGATGATCTTAGCAGGAGGAAAATACTTAGAGATAAAAGCATCTTTGCACTTATTCCACGAATCAATACTATTTTTTGGCAAAGACGAAAACCAAGCTTTAGCACGATCTCTAAGCGAAAAAGGAAATAGCTTCAATTTAACAATATCATTGTCCACATCTTTCTTCTTTTGCATATCACACAAATCAACGAAGCTATTTAGATGGGTAGCAGCATCTTCACTAGGAAGGCCAGCGAATTGATCTTTCATGACAAGATTCAATAAAACAACATTAATTTCACAAGATTCAGCATTGGTAAGAGGAGCAATCGGAGTGCTAAGGAAATCATTGTTGTTGGTATATTGGTAAAGTCACACAATTTGTTATCTTGAGCCATCGTGAGAAGCAAGCAATCCAACACACAAGCAAACGAGAGATGGGAAAAAAGAGGCAAACAGAGAAAGAGAGGGAGGACGGAGAGAGAGAGGGTGAATAAAATGGCAAGGGTGAAGTGGGGGAGAGGAAAACGAGAGGCAAATGGAAAATAATGTAATGTGGGAGATAAGGATTTGTGATGGGTACTTGGTATGTTGACTTTTGCGTAGACTCCCTGGCAACGGCGCCAGAAATCCTTCTTGCTACCTCTTGAGCACTTGTGTTCGTGTCGAGGGTTGGGTGCGACATATGCCAAAGGATGGCTTATCATGGTGGGAGAGAGTAGGACGTCGCCGGTGCCCGGAAGCGGGATTAGGCGTAGACACGAACGCCGGCGTACTTTACCCAGGTTCGGGGCTCTCCTACGAGATAACACCCCTAGTCCTGCTCTGCGGGGTCTCCGCATGATCACTAAGGCAAAGTGAGTACAAGGGTGCTCCTCGAGCTGTATGCTGGAGGTAGGAGAAGGCAAGGCTAGCTTTCTCCTTCCTATATCTCTGGTCTAGTTCTAATGGGTCCGAACCCTTTGCATGGGTGCCCTGGGGGGTTTATATAGGCCTACCCCCAGGGGTACAAGGGTAATATGACTGGGCGCAGGCCCAGCCGTCAGTCTCTTCGGCGGCCGACTTTTCCGCCGATTGGGGGCCCCGCCGACTGGTCTGGTACGGAGCCGACAGGCCGTACCCGCCGCTTGGGGGTCTTGCCGGCTGCTGATCACTGTAGCCGCGCTTCTAATGATGTAGGCTTGGTCGAAGGATCATGGCTACAGCACCATCGTCATGGCGGGCGATTACTGTAGCCACTCCCCGTCTTGTCTGGTTAATGGCGCGTGGGGCCCGTGGGATGAGTAGGCCAACTCCTAGGGGCCGACTCCCATCGGGTTCGATTGGTAGGGCTCTTTGCCGTCTTCTGGACTCTCGCTGATTGGTGGGGCTCGTCATCCTTGGGCCGTACAGACAGGCCGTCGTGGGAGCAGGACTCTACCTGCCCGTAATGATGTCAGGGCTAGCATAGCAATAGTGCCGCGCCGAGTAGGGCTCCTCGTTGGTACAGCGCACTGTGGCCGCACCAGCCCTTAGGAAGGGGAGGGGATGGGCTGCACTATAGCCATTCCCTGTTCCGTCCCCCTTGATGTGGGTACGAGTTTCGAAGGGGCCGCGAGCCGGCTTCTCTGGAAGCCGCCTGGCAGGAGTCGGCTTGTCTCGACCTCGCCTTCTGGACTCGGCCGTCTACGGGCAGCCGGCTATTTCTCCAGCCGGCTTCCAGAAGGCGGCTCTTTACCTTGGCATCCTAAGGGGCGCGGTCAGCCCCGATGTCTCGAAAGGTTATGGGCGTCGGGTTAGCCTACCCGTGGCCCATTACTCCGACAGTAGTCCCCGAAGCTGGTGAGGCGCCGTGGGCGACTGGTCGAGGAGCCTCAGCAGTTTCCTTTCTCCGAGTGCTTGAGGCGAAGCTTCGTTCGACTTCTGCCAGGCCGACTGGCAGGAGTCGGACTCGCCCAATCTGTCTTGTCCATAATTTTTGAATGCCTCGGCGGGATCCAAGTGGCGTGCTAGCTAAGCTTCCAGGCCGCCGCCCGTTTCGGGCCTGTCACGTGGCGACGAGCGGCTGGGCCAGTCTGCCCACCCACACGCGTGACGGGACACGCCTACAGGCGGGGCCTGCCACTACCACGCCTCGGCACGCGAGCGGATCCGCTGCGGCCGGGGTGGACGGTTGAGATTCCCGCGGATTTACTGCACGCAGTAACTTTGTGCGATAAACGTGGGGGGCGTGGGGCTGTGGGCGTAGTAAATCCCATACCTGCCCCCTCGGCTTCGCAGCCCACCGGTCTATAAGTAGGGGGAGGAGGGGGAGCGGCAGAGCACGCGCGCCCCTCCTCCTCACTCCTTCCCCCTCTTCTTCCTCTCGCCGTCGCGCCCCAAGCTACACTGAGTGCTGCGGTGATCCATTCCCGATGAGCTCTTCTTCTGCCGCCGCGCCCCCCACGGTGCACTCCGGCACCTGGGACGGTTCGGAGGTCCACGATGATCACATTCATTTCCTCCGCATGACACGGCGACTGCCTGGCAAGGACTTCATGAGGGTCCAGCTCGCACCAAAGAAGGAAATCTCACCGGCGCCGGAGGAGGGCGAGCTAGTCATCTTTCGCTTGCACTGCCTACGTGGCCTTGGCCTTCCGGCGAGCGGCTTCTTCCGTGCCTTTCTCGAATTCTACGGTCTCCAGCCGCACCACGTCAGCCCCAACACGGTGGTGCTGCTGTCCGCCTTCGTCTCCTTGTGCGAAGGCTTCCTCGGCGTTCTCCCCAGCATCGAGCTCTGGGGGGAGTTCTTCTACTCCAAGCTCGGCACCCAAGCCGCGGGCGTGCCGGCTCAGTGCGGCACGTTCATCGCCTTGCGGAGGTCGGAGGCCGACAACCCGTTTCCCCCCATCCGGCTGATAAAGTCGGTGAAGATGTGGCAGCGGTCGTACTTCTACGTGAAGAGCGTCTTCACGGAGGGCGACTGGGTCAATCTGCCGGCCTACGTGGCCGGCCCGCCGGCTGGGAGGCAGCCCAACTGGTCGTATCGGTCCAGGACGCTGACGCCCGCAGGAGCCAGCGCCATCGCGCGACTCCGAGTGCTGACGCAGTCGGAGGGCCTGACCGGGCCGGATTTGCTAGCCGCCTTCATGGCGCGCCGAGTGCTCCCACTCCAAAGTCGCCCCCACATGATTTGCCAGATGAGCGGGCATTGGGACCCGAGTCGTCTGTGCACCAAGGAGATGCCTCATCCGGAGGTAGCCCACATGGTGAACTACCTTGCGAACTGCGAGCTCACGGGAGAGTGGCAGTTCGGCAAGGAGCTGTATACACGCACCAACCCTCCTCCCATGGTCAGTTGTATCTTTTACTTTTTCTTTGACTCCTTTGCCGCCGAGTCCGTCTTGTCCAATCTGACCAATCGGCTTTGGTCAGAACCCCCTTCTCCATCCGGCAGCCGGCACCATGGGGCCGGCCCGCGAATTCCTCCCCGACCAGGCGGAGAGCGACGTCGATGACCCCGACATGGGGGTGGTGGCCTTGGAGGACGATGCCGAGGGACGAAGCGGCGAAGTGGGCGGCCCGAGGCTCGGGGCCAGTTTCGAGGACTAGCCTGACGATGACGCGGAGGAGGTCGCCCCAGGCCACTAGCCAGGAGCCGGCCAGCCCAGCGCAAGCTCCTCTGCTGCACCGGACGCCCAAGGCGGCGCGAAGAAGCGCAGGGCCGCGTCGAGCATGTTCGGCAGCCGGCCGAAGAAGCCCAAGGGCTCAGCCGCGGCGACCAAGCGGGATGAGGTGGCCGCAAAGGCCCACCGCTTCTGCAAGGAAGTGAAGAAGCCGCTGCTGGTCTCCGCGTAAGTGCTACTTTTCTTGCGCTTTCATTTTTTCTTTCGTTGATCTTGTCTGAGTTTGCTTGCTTGTTGCCCTTGGGTCCAGGGCTCCCCTCTCTCTTGACAAGGTCGCTGCCGCCTCCATCATGGGGTCGGCGGAGACTTCCGCCACCACTCGGCGGATTGACCCTGCCGCCGACCTCCGGGAGGCGACAGAGCAGAACGCACGAGAGGTGCGTGAAGAGCAGGAAGCCGCCCGCCTGAAGAAGGCGGAGGCTGAGAAGGCGGAGGCCGCCGCCAAGAAGAGACTGGCGGAGGCCGGGGCGGCCGACGCGGCAAAGGAGCGAGCTGAAGAAGCCGCACACCGCCATTCAGCGTTTTTTGTTATTCCTCTGAACTCCGCGCCGCCACCCCCGGAGTTCACGGCGCAGACTGGGGAGGCCGGCGGCGAGAACCCGGTCATGGAGAGGGATGGCGGCGACACTGCCATGCCGGACGTGATCGTGCCGCCACCGCCGCCATCTGGGAGCGCGAAAGGCGAGCAGCCGGCGGACCCGCCGGTGCTGCCGACTGAAGACGAGGTGGTGGCGGGCCTGGTTCTCCAGGTCGGAATGCCGACGCGTCGCCGTCTCGCGAAGGCGGCTTCGGCGCCGTGACCTCTGGAGACCGGCGCCGCGAGCTCCACGATCCCGGACACCAAGGTGGGTGCTGGGAGGCAGGACGGGCCCATTGAACCGGGCGCTTCTGGACGTCCAAGCCAAGATCCGAGCCGAGGGCGATGCCATCAAGAACCGCACCAAGGCGTATCCGGCATCGCGAGAAGCCATCCGGGTACGTTTCCTTCTTCTTTGTCTCTGTTTCTTGTTCTTCTCGGTGGGGGCGCGCCAGCGCACCCACTGGGTGTAGTCCCCGTGTTTCGAGCCAGCTGGTGAGCAGGCGGCTCAGAACTCTGATCGGTGAGTTCCAAGTACTAACACTTGTCTGAAATTTTGTCACAGGACTACCACAATCTTCGCGTGACCACCTTCAACGCCAACGTCGAGGAGCTGGCGCACCTGTAACACCCCAAAATTTTGACCTTGATTTATTAATTAAAATTTTGCCAGAAAATTAAATTTTTATTTTCTGGTTTTATCTTTTAATTTCAGATCACCCTGTCCCTCTGAATCTTTGAGTTTTTTTTCCTTCTAGGTGGAAACCTTTCAAAAATATTGTTGGACTTGTATATCTTCCCAAGACCATTTCTTCTTATCAGTGGAATTATTTCTACAATTATTTTTTTCCTGAGCTTTATTTCTTTTAAAAAATGTTTTTTCATAAGTTTTACAGTTCCATTTGCACTACAACCTATTTAAATATTTCTTTAATAATTCCACCAAAATTGGGGTATGTTAGTAGTAGTGTATAATTCAACTTTATGCAAAAACCCATTGGCGTTCTTTGAAAAATTTGAGCAAATCATCCTCATCTTCATTCTGGTCCAGTTTAGTGTTTTGCACTGCAGCCATATTTTATCTTGCCCTATTGCCCATGATATTGTGCCTGCTTATTAACCACTCTACCAAACCCTTAAGTCCAGGAGATTGGACCCACTAGAAGATTTTATGCACATGTAATAATGCCCTTTATTTTCTGTCTAGATTTGGTTTTCTCAAAAACTTGCACTAGGGAGTTTTTGTCAAACTAACCTTGCCACCCTCTTTATCATCTAAAGAGACTCTGATCTGGAGTTTTTGGCCACCCAAAGAGATGCCTAGATGCCCATGGCATTCTGTCGAGCACCTTGTGTTCACGGACAGTTTTGGCATAGTTTCATATTTGCACTGTGATCTTGCCCCTCTGGACAAACCAGCATGTCCACTAATCTCCTAGCCACCTCTGAACTTGTTCTATTAATTTGCACCATCGCCCAAGCCCTCTAGGCCACCCTGGCATTCCGTCGAGCACATGGAGTGCGTGCTCTGGGCGTGCCCAGAGCGCACGTTTTGCACGCGCGTGCAACCGAGCCGCCGCGTTTGCTTACCCCGCGCCCTGGCCTTTGCTCGCCTGCAGAGCCACGCCCGTCCTCACCCGCTCACCAGAACCATTCAACCCGCCCCTGGCGCCCTACAGCACCACCGTCAGAGCCCCCTTGGCGGTACGCCGGCGTCCACAGTATGCTCCTGCCATGGCCGGCACCGCCCCAACCACCCTCGCCCGCCAGCTGCCCCTGGAACAGCTCAAGCTCATCCTCTCGCCCTGCCAGACCACGCCAGCCATCACCACGCTCCCCCTGGCTACAGAAAGGCAGTTCGCCGTTCCTATCCACTGCCGTCGTCGAACCAACCTCGACCACCTATAAAAGGAGGCCCGAGCTCGTCCAGACCCTCTGGCAACCTCAGGCCATCTCCCTAGCGCTCCCATAGCCAGCAATCGACAGAGGGAGGCCGTCTTCCTCGTCTCCTGCCAGTTCGGCCGCCGCCACGCTCCGATGCCGAACGTCGCGAGCAGGGCCTTCCCTGTCCTTCCAGTGCCACCATCCGACTCCCCTCGACTGTGCGGAGCCACCCAACACCTCAGCCCTGATCGGGAGCCACCATAGCTCGAGTCCCCGATCCACCCGAAACCACCGTCCGCCGCGGAGCAAGCCGCTGGCAACCCCCTCCACCCCCGCCAGCCTATCGACCACTGGGAGGACCGCCCTGGACCAGCGGATCCATACCCGTCCTCAAAATCCCGCGGGGAGCCGCCGTTCGTCGACGGCGATCGCCGGAGCACCGCCACCGCTCGGCCAGAGGAGAAGGAGGCGCGGGCGACTAGTCAAACCTGACCAGTGGGCCCAAGGGACCCACTTTCAGTGACCCACGAGTCGACCCGCGCTGGCTTAAGTGGAAACTTATTCCACCGAATACGCCTTTGCTAAGGGGAAAGCGTAAGCCCACGAACGGTTTTTCTTTTTCTGATTTTTATTTAAAACAGAATTTTGACTAAACTTTGACTGGCTATAACTTTTAAAATACAAGTCCATTTGACTGGATTCTTTTTCTGTTGTTTCTCAAATTTTGTCTAGTTTATTTTCATATTTATTTGAAAATTTTCTGAACAACTTTTTTTGTACTGTTTGAAACTATGTGTTAATTTGAAATTTTCTTAAATAGGATTTTGGAGAGGGAAACAACTTTCGAAAAGTGCACCCCACTTGCATACTATTGAAGGCAAGCATTCTGAACCCCGACATAATATTTGTTGTGTGTCGTCCGATGCTAATACAACACCACCTTGACATGAAGTGTTCGGTATTTTATGTGGTGTTATGATCATATTTATGAGTGCATAATGATGATTCCTTGCTGTTGGAATTTGATATGCTTCTGATAGTAATCACCCTCATATGCCTTTCATGCCTATCGGGAGGAATCCGGGAAAGTCTTTGTCTTGGGTAGACACGAACTTGTCTCTAATAATTCGTTGAGACGATTATGTCCGGTAAGGAATGGTGAGGTATGATGAGTGGTGATTCTGTATGTTGGTGTGAAATATATTTGTTATACTAATCCTGCAGGGAATGCCTTAATCTCCTGAGTCGATCGTAGATCGAGTCTTGTTCCAGTAATCCCCATACTTGTTTCGTACTACCACTTGTCCCTGCCATAGGTAGGGTATGGTTCAGTAAGGTGTCAACCCCTTCCTAGCACACACCGTATAGAGAGGCCATGGTGGAAGATACCGGCTGCATCCGATAGACATGCCACCTGGTCCGGGGACATGGGTGTTTCCGGTTGGAGCCGAGGGGGTAGCTCCCCTAGTTTGCGCGCGTCATAATTTTTTTTGATCCCATGCTAGTCGAGGTAGTAGCCTCCCCACTTAGAGTTTCGCTTAACGGGTGTCATGGGTGATTCCAGACACCGGTAAGTTAGGCTGGTATGTGCGGTCAGGTGTGTTTTCAATTAAAAGACCATAGATGGAATTAGCCCCGATGGACTAAAGGAATCCGTTACTCGTGGGTAAAGAGTACACCCTCTGCAGAGATTATATCTATTCGAATAGCCGTGTCCATGGTTAAGGACTATAGCCTGGGATGGGTTAGGTGCCGGTCTTAGTGTCAGTCTTCGAAGGAAAAATTGCTAAACCAGAACATTGATCATGACTTGGGACACATGATGATTATGATTATTACTACTATAGCCTAACCATTGGTATTATTTGAATTATTGAGTATCCCTAGGACGGTTCTACCTCCTGGATATTCACTGTGATTATTCTCTTATAAGCCCTTTATGCGGTGTCGCTCAGACGCCCGACTGTGGCATGCTTGTTATTTAAATTACTTATGAGCCCTTTATGTGGTGTCGCTCAGACGCCCGACTGTGGCATGCTTGTTATTTAAATTACTTACAAGCCCTTTATGTGGTGTCGCTCAGATGCCCGACTGTGCCATGCTTGTTATTTAAATTACTTATAAGCCCTTTGTGTGGTGTCGCTCAGACGCCCGACTGTGGCATGCTTGTTATTTAAATTACTTATAAGCCCTTTATGTGGTGTCGCACAGACGCCCGACTGTGGCATGCTTGTTATTTATTTTATTTGTAAGCCCTCTATGTGGTGTCGCTCGGACGCCCGACTGAGGCATGCTTTATATTATTATCCTTTCGAGGCGTCGCTTCAGACACCCAGTCGGTGCATTCTATTTCTACTCTCTGATTGCATATTCGTGTTTGACATGAATAACATGCTTGCATGCATCATGGACTTTTATTTCGTGACTAACGTTGTGATCATGGAATATTTCAGAGCATGATTATCATTTGTTATATTATACCTGAGTTCATAATGTTTGCGAGTACATTCAAACTAGTCACTGGCTTGTCCCTGGCTATTGTCTTGGCCAGATTTCTTGCATGGAGAGGAGCGTTGCGATGACAGCCCTGGAACCTACGCAATGGTGATAGCAGCCTCGCGAAGATAGGAGTTATCCAGGTCAGCTGTTCCTGTGGGAAATGGAGTCCCATAGACACCGATGAACCACAAACCGCTTCCGCCATCAGCCACTAGAAACCTTGTGTTGTACTCATAGGCCAGAATGGTCTTGTACTACATATTTTGTATTGTTCTTGGAATTTCTGTATCAAGTTGGTGCCTCATCAGCTAACAGTAATCCAGGGGCTGGCGAGCACAAGGACAACTTTCTGGGAAATATATCCTGAAAAACCGGTCGCGACAACCTTGGTATCAGAGCCAGGCTGACCATTGGCTAATCCTATCTTGGCCAGGTCAATAAACCTAGATTAACCAATCCACCAGACCTTAACCTAGCCCCAGCCAAGCTTCTCGTGTAAGATAGCCACACTGTGATCCCGACACCTTTTGGCAGTCGGTGCCCAACCTATCAGCCTAGCCTGTCGATCACGCGCCAGTGACCGACACCTAAATTGTCTCATTCGTAAGAGAGCGAAGGAAGACTCCGCCCCCTTTTTCTATAAAAAGGGCACTCTAGCCTCAACCCAGCACATCACAACCTCTACCCCAAACCGAGCCATAATTCCTGGCCCCATCGTGCACAATGAGACCACAGCTACCAACCTTAGAGGTTTTGTGACCGTGCTAGCAAACCTCACCCACAATGCCTTTGCATTAGAAGAGCCCCCAGAATATGTTGTGTACCAAGGTCCCATGAGCGGTGAGAGCCGTCAATTCTGGGCCACTGTGCACGTCTATGGTAGGGGTCTATCGCCAGAACGCCCCTACAAGTTCACAGGAAGGACAACTTCCTTTGAGCCACAAGCCATCCAACTAGCTGCTTGACAGTCTATAGTTCAACTCTGGCACTTGTCGCCCAGAGTTAACTGTCGCTCGTTCTACTACTACCCTAGCCGTGA